>NC_084507.1:1545000-1845000 GCF_024500385.1 Phyllopteryx taeniolatus
ATGGATGGATGTACTGCCAGATCAACTCTTGTTTCCGATGTTATGTGTGCTTCGCGGTTCCACTTGGGACTACAACCTGCAGCACCGCAACGCGAAAATACAAAAGACCAGCGCAACAAATACCACACTGGCTGATCTGATAATCAAAAATGCAATGCAATGGAGGATGTCCGCTCCAGAGGTGGGCAGAGTAGCCAAACACTGTCCTCAAGTAAGAGTACTGTTACTTGACAAAATGTGACTCAAGTAAAAGTAAATAGTAGTCCTCCAAAAAATTACTTAAGAGTAAAAGGTATGCAGTGAATTTATTACTCAAGTACCGAGTAAACAGTGAGTAACTGATTTTATTTAACACCGCATGAACAAAAATTAAAAACATTTTGAAAAAAATACAAAATAAAATGTGACTGTACAAATTCTGATGTTGCTGTGTATGTGTATGCACAGTCAAAACTACAAAAAAAACATCTGCAATTTACTGCATGGTGTTTTCTCAAGTTATAAGTGAGCTGAAATATCCACGTTTGGGCAGACAGTCCCAGACAAATACTACAATACATGAAAACTGTTTTTGGTCGTCTATATGTAAACAAGAGTAGTGCGCTGTTGCCTTGATGGTAAAAACGACCTCCCCAACATGGCCGCCACTTACGCACGACGATCAGCGAGGCAGGCGTATCTAGTGTGAATATAATGACGGTGACTCCCCCCTCCCCCCCCACAGGAAAAACCTCCCATGCACCTGAGATTATGGTAAAGTGCATCAAGTCCTCAATCTGATGATGTGCATTCTATTACACCACCAATTATTACTCTCTAATGCAGTACATCATATATTTGGTTCAGTGTGTTCCCAGGCCTGAATTACGCTTACCTGGTCCAACAAAGGTCGGTGGTGGTCCAACAAAAGCCCCTCTGGCCTCTAGTGTTTGCTGGACCTAAGAAATAAGGGTTGAAAATATGATCAGTGGTCAGAGGTCCTCAATAGGCAAATAGAAGCTTCTAATTTAACCTGCATAACCTTTTGGGGATTTGTGGTATCTGGCTTTCTGGAAGCTTCTTTGGTCATTATGGTAATAAACACTTTACGGTTTGTAACTCCTCAAACGAGACATACCGAGAAAATTGTTTATTAACCAGCAGAATTGCATTTTTTATAAATTTTTTTGCTTAAAAAAAATAATTCTGCTGCTTTGAAACTGGAGTGTCAGCTCTGCTCGCTGTATGACATCGCTCACATTTGCTAATGGCTGAGTTTGAAAGTATGGCGAGGAACACAACAACAGCAAACACAAAGTGATCATGTTTATACATACCAGACAAGAAAGAATTTGCTTCCAACTCAGGCATGTCAATGTTGGTAGCATGTTTGTTACGGAACCTTGCTTAAGGGCACCTCGACATTCATTAAGCAGACTTACATCTTTCCAAGAACTAGTTGCAATTTCTTTGGTCTGCTGAGGGACTCAAACCATAACCTTCCAGTTCCAAAGCCCAAGTCCTTACTAATAAGCTACTGCCACCTTTTCTTTGTGGCTTTAAAGATCCCCTTTCATTACTATTTTTCTATTTAATTTTTATAACCTTTGACATCCTTTTATCAAATTTATTTGATCATTTTGGTTGGAAATGCAGAAAACGTCCTTTTTGAAGCTATTCTAGTTTGTCTTTTGGGCCTGGCATTTAAAATGGTCAGATTATTATGTGACATGTAAATGAGCTTTGCTCTTATTGGATCGTTCATCTTCCCTAATTTGAATATGGAAAGCAGCTTGGCTCTGACTGGTCCATATCATGGCATCTGCGAGACAGCGATGTCGTGTCCTTTGATGCAGAGTTCAGATCGCAGGAGTCATTTCTACACACTGACTGCACATTCGTTTAATTTGCACCACATTCATACGCTCCTCCCACCTTAGTCCTCTTTAGCGGGAGCTTATGCTGTGAGCGGCCAAAGGGGACAGTCATCGCTGTGGCAAACGCACACTTGCCGATGACCCGCTAAAGAGGACTGAGGTGGTAGAAGCATATCATCCATCCATCCATCCATCCATCCATTTTCTTTACCGCTTATCCTCACTAGGGTCGCGGGCTGCTGGAGATTATCACAGCCATCTTCGGGCGGGAGGCGGGGTACACCCTGAACCGGTTGACAGCCAATCGCAGGGCACATAGAGACAAACAACCATTCGCACTCGCACTCACACCTACGGGCAATTGAGAGTCTTCAATCAACCTACCACGCATGTTTTTGGGATGTGGGAGGAAACCGGAGTGCCCAGAGAAACTTGCCGCAACGATCATCACTGCCAGAAATTAATGCAAGCTTCGCTAGCTCATCCACTACAGTTACATTAGAAATTAGATATATAGTTAAGTATTATTGTAAAACACATATTTATACTTATAGACTGTACACGTGGATAAAATAATTGGTACTCCTCTGTTAATGAAAGAAAAAGCCACACTGGTCACAGAAATAACTTGAATCTGATAAAAGTAACAAAAATTTAATGAAAATTAACCAATGAAAATCTGACACTGCTTTTGAATTGTGGTTTAACAGAATTATTAAAAAATAATAATAATAATAAATAAATTACAAAATAAAAACTCATGAAACAGGCCTGGACAAAAATTATAAGCTTAACTTAATATCTTGTTGCACAACCTTTTGAGGCAATAACTGCAATCAAACGATTTTTGTAACTTTCAATAAGACTTCTGCACATCTCCGCAGGTACAGTCATAGTCACCATTATTGGCACCCCATCTTTTTTTTTTTTTTTTAACATATCATATATCTATAATACCTTCAGAAATAAATGGAAATGTACCAAACTTATATCATTAGTATCTTTTGGATTGGAGGTCCAAAGTGATTTAACAAAGATTTCTTTTTTTTTTTTTTTAAACTTAGGTATTGTAATTAAAAAATAAATAAATAACTAAATAAAAAAACATGCATGTGCAGCAAAAATGGCACCCCTCAATATTTCGTTGCACACCCTTTGGCAGCAATGACATCTTCGGTTTCTTGTATCCATCTATAAGCTTTTTGGACTTCTCCGGTGGTATTTTCTCCCACTCTTCTTTTGCAATTAGTTCAAGCTGCTGAAAATTTGCAGGGTTTTTTCCCCCCTCAATGGCAGATTTCAGCTCCCCCAAAGACTTTCAATTGGATTGAGATAGGACTCATTGCTGGCCATTTTTTCCTTTTCAATCATTCCTGTGTGCTTTTGGATGTGTGCTTTAGGTCTTTTGTCTTGCTAGAGGACCCACGACCTTCGCCTCAAATCAAGTTTTGTTACAAATTTGGCTCTAAAACCTAGATTTTCTTATTTAAGGATACCTCTGATACAGTCAAGGCCTGCAGTACCAGATGCTGTAAAGCAGCCCCACTGCATTATGGATCCCCCACCATGCTTGACTGTCTGTTCCTTAAAGGCTGTCTGTAAACATACGGTTAGTGTGCATTGCTAAAAAGCTCTGCTTTTGTTTCATCTGTCCAGAAAATATTTTAGTTTGCTCTTTCGTATCAAACAAGTTCTCCATAGAAAAAAATGCTGTTTCACTTGATTCATTTTCTTCAGGAGATAGTACTTAAACATTTAGTACTTAAACTTCATGGGTGCAAAAAATGGTGAGCACAACTGTATGCTGGCCCACTCTTTATGAGCAAACTGCTCCAGTTGTCTCGGGTTTGAAGGGTGCTTTCTCCAAACGGCATGTTTTAGCTCCTTCTACATATGTTCAATAGGCTTTAGATCAGGGTTCATAGAAGGCCACTTCAGAATAGTTAAATTTTTTACTCGTAGCCATTCTTGGGTATTTTTAGCTGTGTTTTGGGTGATTATCCTGTTGCAAGACCCATGACCTGCAACGGAGTCCTTGTTTTCTGACATTGGGCAGTCATTTCTCTCCAGAATACCTTGATAGTCTTGCGATTTCATTATATCCTGCACAGATTCAAGACATCATGTGCCAGATGTGGAAGAGCAACCCCAGAACATAACAGAGCCTCCTGCATGCTTCACAGTTGGGACAGTGTTCTTTTCTTGGTATGCGTCATTTTTGCGTATGTGACCATAGAGCTGATGTGCCTTGCCATAAGGTTCCTGTTTTGTCTCCTCTGTCCAGAGGACATTATCCCAGAAGCTTTGTGGCTTATCAACATGCAGTTTGCCAAATACCAGTTTCGCTTTTTTATTATTTCTTTTCAACAGTGGTGTCCTCCTTGGCCGTCTCCCATGAAGTCCACTTCAGCTCAAACAACGACAGATGGTGCGATCTGACACTGATGTACCTTGACCTTGGAGTTCGTTCACCTTTAAAGATCAGAGGACAAAGATTTGATCTAGAACCCCTTTACAAACCACATCTGCCATTTCGAAGTGATTATATAGCAGATATACAGCAATTAAATTGATAAATATGATGCAGAATGCGCCTTCCGGTCGTTGGCTCTATCCGGCGCTGTGACGTCACACGAGCTAAACAGCCTGTTCAGTCGGCGTTGTGTGCTATTGTTCCCTGCTGTTGTTCCTGTCCTTGTATATTTGTTTTTGTATGATTTAACGATGTCACGATGGTGGATAGGGAAAGGCACTCGACGGGAAGAAACGGGGTCAGCGAGGGGTGCCTAGCAAGCATTCCAAACTGTGCTGATCACTTCGAACCGGCGTGTTTTGAGAAAGACTTAGCAGAAAGCCTTTGATAAACAGGTAGAGGCTGAAACCAGCTGCGGTGCCAACTATTATTCCTACGGCCATTGGGACCTCAACCGCCAGCAAGAGAGCTAAATCTCGCAGCCACCACGGTGCCGCGGTGCAGACAAGGGGCAAGGATTTCCTTTGCACTGGGGAGTAGAAAAAAAAAGACCCACACAGTACTTTTCAGTATTGTCGTCTGTACTTTTGCCTATATGACAAGCCAACAGACACGGACGGCAAAGACTTTCTGTGCGGCGTGTTATAACGCAACTCGAGCGAGGAGCACACAATATATAGGAATACTGCATACTATGTAAAAGCTTGTGCCGTGTCACTGAAACATATATGAATATATAATGCCTATAGTCGTGCTAAAAAATATTGGCACCTTTGGGGTGCCATTATTTCAAGCCATGACTGTATAAAAAGACATGCATTTGACATACCGTCACATCGAGCCAGTGTCCACTCACTATTTCTGTTGGACAGCTGCTACTTGGCTGCTTGTCGCCGTCACTGTTCAGACCTCCTGATCATCTCAAACATGTACGGTTTGACAATGCCAAGTTCAGTTGGGTGCTCCTATACGTCGAAATCCTCCTCCTCATATTCTAACACGTTGCTCGCCATTGCATGTAGTGCGCTGTGTTTGTCAATTGCAACGTCACTTCTGGTAGCCCTTGTGGTGGATAGAGTAACCACACCCCGGTGTCTTCAGCTTCGGGTATGTTCGGGGAGGACTCAATATGCGTCATAAAAACTAGACTTTACGCCGATCTGATCGGTATCGGCCAATAATTAGCATTTTATGCTGATTGACTAACCGGCTTTCATGTTATAATTTGCAGAGCAGCTCAATGATGTCATCGATCGGCTCCGCACAAGACATTTAACTCTGCATTGCCGTCGCATATGAATCCAAAAGCTAGATTATTTTAAGCCTTGTCACGTGTTTTGTGGCGCAGTAGTGTTGCTATCTGACAATACATTTTTTAAATCTTGTCAGTTAAAAAACACGTCATCAGTGTGTGACTATTTTGCTGTGTCTCAGACAAACAACACGCAAGTTATTTGCAGTCTGTGCACAACTGAAGTAAGTCGTAGGGAACGTCATCTAAATGCTTCAACACAACAAATTTTATCGGACATCTGAAGAATGTACACAAGGAGGAGCATGCCGCATTCAAGCAACGCAGTGTGAAAAAAGAAAAAAAGAAAAGCCAAACGGACGCACACTCTGGACAATACCCGTCCATATAGCCGTGACAGTGAGAAAGTTAGAGTAAGCATGTCATTAACAGTATTTGTTAAAGTAATTTAATTACAGTAAGTTAGCAGCCGTTATTTCTGTCATGTTGTAATGTTGATTTGACCTAAACTTATGTCAGTGACCAATCCTTGAATGCCCCCCTAGATGTCATTGATGTTTTAACTTTTGTCTAAAACGCTAGAGAATAATTTTGAGCTGGGATGGGCCCCAGCACGCCCACGACCCTAGTGAGGATAAGCGGTACAGAAGATGGATGGATGGATACAGTACTCAGTATACAGTACACAAGTATATACAATACATGAAGAAGTCATACGGTACACAAGTATATACAATAAATGAACAAGTCATGTAAATGTACACATTGCTCCATCTTGTGATGGGATTAGTGATCGGTTATCGTTTTTTTAAAACTTGCTGATCGGTGATCTGCCCCAAAAATCCTGATTGTGTAAAGCCTAATAAAAACCTAATTTTTAGCTAAACTATGGTTGAAAATTTGCTGGACGTTACGTGCATGTATTACATAACATATAAACAATGCAAATATGAATTTTAACGGACCCTATAACATCTTTGTCATCTGACCTTTAATTTCTTTGGAGGTTGTTCTGGCCTCTTGTTACCATTCGTATTATCCATCTCTATAATTTGTCATAAATTTTCCTCCTGCGGCCACGTCCAGGGAGGTTGGCTGCAGTCCCGTGGATCTTACATTTCTGAATAATACTGTATGTGCAACTGTAGTTAAAGGAATATTATGCTGCAAGGAGATGCTCTTATAGCCTTTATAGACAAGCACATTAAAGGTAATTTTCTTTTTACTCTCCTGAGACAACTCTCTCCTTTGCTTCCTCTGGTTCATGTTTAGTGTGGTATACACCATGTCAACAAACAGTGCAGTGATTACTTATCACCCTTTTAACATATATTTTAAAGTTGTTATACGCAATTACTAAAAATGTTTTTTTTTTTCTAAAATAATTAGCACCTCCTACAAATATAAAATAAAGAATGGCCCCCTCACGACGTTTGACCTACGCCTATGAAAATTAGGAGGCACGTGTAACAACCCAAGACTAGGGTTGGGCATCGAGAATCGATTGGAACCGTGACTAACGTTCTGGTTCTCCCGGAACCGTTAAAATGTTTAACTTTCGGTTCCCAGTTTTGATGCCTAGTCCTCCAGCCGCGAAGAAGAAGTGTCAAAAAGCAACGAAGAAGCGGTGTAAACCAACGAAGAAGAACGGGCTCGATGACGTGCTTGTGCCCAACGGCAGCGAACAAAAGCGTGTCTTAACTTTGTTAAAATGAATGACCAGTCGCCTCAGTGCAACACTTGGAATAAGATTATATTGTGCAAAGGAGTTTTTCCCGATGCGTAGCGTCTGATGCGCTCCGAGCCGCAGCCTACAACGCGCGGAGCTTCAGTCAAGTCAACTCTCAGTCAACTGGGTGAGTGAAAAAATAAAATGCATCTATGCCAACATTGAGACAGCTAACAAGGTAAACGGTTGCTTGCACTTTTGCATTGGTGGTTTTTAGCATTTATTTTAGTCTTCAAACCAACGTAAGCGCCGATGACAAAAAAGAAAAAGCTTAACATTGGGCTAAAACTTCACCGTAGCAACTTTATATCACAATGAATTGGGACAAAATTCACAAAAGTTGTCTCACATTACCACACACTAAAACAAATCTTGTTCCTCATCGGTGGGTAGAGAATCAGCGTTTTATAACATTTGGTTCCATTCATTTAAAAAATAAATCACCGATGCCGTGTGAAGTTACTTTTCGTGCCAAAATGCTGAGTTCCATGCAAAACCATGGTAAATGGGGGCTGGGTCAAAAAAGTTTGTGTGGTTTTTCAGTGCACGGCATTCTTTTTTGTTTATAAATAAGTTCTGAGACTTTATGGCAAAACAAATCACTTCTCTACTTCTACATTAGAAAATAGCGAGTGAGTTTGATGACAACCAATTTTGCTTTGCTGGGTCGTGATAGGTCAAGAGGCTGAGGGTAGATCTCAATTTTCTTCTACCTCCTTTATATACATTGACAGTAACCAGGCAAAAGGAAAAATGAGGTGAGCCTTGAAGCCTCTGTTGTACCATAATACCTTGCCACATCACTGGCATGTTTCGTTCTTCTTCCATTGAACATTTAATTCAACGTATTTTCTATTGATATCGATCACGTGTCTATCTTAACATATATTGATAATGTATTATCTCCCAGCCCTAGTCCTTCCTCAAAAGGGTTAAAAAAAACATCTTTTTATAAGTTGATTACATAGGGTTCTCTTCCAAACATGCTTTTTTAGACCTTGCTTTGTGCACTTGGGGAATAGTCATACTGATGTACAAAAGTGCCTTCGTCAAACTACTCCCACAAAGTTGAAATTAAAGGTCTGCAGCTCAAACTGCTAAATGAAGGTTTGTCTTTATACTTTGGACCATAGCATGCATCTGCGTTGAATTTAAAAAATAATAAATAAATAAATAAAAAGAATCAGAGGTTATTAGCGCTTAACTAAGGAAAGGATACAAACCTGTCTGTAGGTGTTGGTGCCAATAATTGGTCGGACTACTGGTAGCGCTGTGACAGCCAAAGCTACAGGTATCGCCTCCATGACAGGTGGGTTTCCTGATAGTGGCACTGGGCCACCAAGAACCTCTTGCTCAAACCTATACATAATATGAGATATGGATAAACATGTAAAGTTTGCACGAGGATTGGATATATATATATATACACACACACAACACAGTGGGTACGGAAAGTATTCAGACCCCCTTAAATTTTTCACTCTGTTATATTGCAGCCATTTGCTAAAATCATTTAAGTTCCTTTTTTCCTAATTAAAGTACACACTGCACCCCATATTGACAGAAAAAAAAAAGAATTTTTGCAGATATATTAAAAATAAAAAACTGAAATATCTTGATTTTGTTGTTACTGTTTTCTTGTTGGCTGTACATATATTAACACAAGTGTATTTCTGTTAATATTGCTTTTGTGACCAATTATAACTCACAGAGCCATCTCCGCCTCCATCTCCTTCAGACGTTCCTCTCCTGATTTTAACGCCATTTCTAGGACACAGAAAGTCATTAGAATACCTGGCAGGTGATCCTCAACATTTTCAGACACCTGTGACTCTGTAAAATCACAACTAATTAGAAATTCAAGTACAACCATAGAGGTCTACTTGCTGACACCATGTGATTAAAAACGTTTTGTCGGCGTTCAATGGGCGCTTGTGTTTAAGTTTATCGCCGAGCCGAGTTTTGAACACAAGGTGGGATATTTGCGTCACACCAAATGTTTTCATATCACTTCTATACACACACAAATAACAATTAAGTATGGTCACATTTAAAGTGGTTGACTGGCCACTATCCCTTCATTTCCATACCTCCTGTCCTCATCAACCCAAATTTTGTTTATCAAATGAGCACCATTTATTCACACTCGTGCAGTCAACCTTAAGTCGTTTGAGTTGCACTTACCTTTATTTGCAACTTCAATTCTTTCTACGTGAAATAGAATGTCGTCTCGTCGAGCTTTAGCAAGCGGAAAGGAGCATGAGCTAGCATATGAAATTGTAGTGGTGAGTAGTCGTCCTTGTTATCATAAAGCTAGCGTAAAGCGCGAGCTGTATAGTTTACTTGTTAACCAATGACGAACTTTAATAGTACATGACAACTACAAATACTCATACAATTAAAAAAATAATAAAAAATAAATAACAAAACAAAACAAAAAAACCGGCAGACCAGAAAACCGTCAATACATTCGTCACCGCGCTACCAGTAGCGTTCAAGTTGCATTTCCGCCCCTTCCTCTTTACTTTACTGCCACTTAGTGGAGTGGAGTATGGAAGAAATAAACGCTTCAGTACGGTATCGGTAGGCCTGCATGCAGTGTTGGATAAAATTATGTTGGAAATGTAACTGGTTACAATTGCAAGTTACCCTGTTGAAAAGGTAATAGTGGTGTAACTATTTCAATACTTTCTCAAAGTAATATAACAATTTACATTTGATTTCATTTTGATTACGTTTCTTAATTTTGAATGAATGCATAAACGGGATCCTTGGATGTTTCCTCTAAAAAAAAAAAAGTACTTTCAAACCTTGGAACATTATTTGAGAATTAACCACATATTTGTTCTTATGTATGCAGCATGTGAAAAACATGATACCATGTTGACCTAATGACAAACGTGCATAATTTAGACAATATCGCTTCATATATATGACAAATAAAAAAGTTGTGGCTATTTTTCAAATGTAAATATTTAATAACACATTTTCTCCCAGTAATTCAATGGATTACAATTACATAATTTTTAAAATGAAATTACATAATTTCATTTCAGGTCGGTTGATTGGAGACTCTAAATTGCCCGTAGGTGTGATTGTGGGTGCGAATGTTTGTTTGTTTCGTGTGCCCTGCGATTGGCTGGCGAGCGGTTCAGGGTGTACCCTGCCTCCCGCCTGAAGATAGCTGGGATAGGCTCCAGGACCCCCGCGACCCTAGTGAGGATAAGCGGTAAAGGAAATGGATGAATTTAATTTCATGTCATTAGTTACTCCCCAACACTGCTAAATGTTTTTGACTAAACCTCAGTAGGAGTGTCAAACCCATTTTTGGCCCAGGACACATGATCGTAGTTTCCCCTCATTTCAGGGTGTACGCTGCCTCTCGCCCAGAGTTAGCTGGGATTGGGTCCAGCACGATGGAGTGAGGAGCGAGGAGTGAGGATAAGCGGTACGGAAAATGGATGGATGAATATTTAATGTAGAAAATGTTATAATTACATATATCTTCAACATATTTTTAAATTGCTGAACAAGGCAATTCAGTAGAAACACTACTTTCCTTCAGTCATGTTGAATAGAAGTCACTGATGGTGTAGTGGTACACTCGCCTGACTTTGGTGCGGGCAGCGTGGGTTCAGTTCCCACTCAGTGAATGTATGAATATGAGAGCGAATGGTTGTCTGTGTCTATATGTGGCCTGTGACTGACTGGCGACCAGTTCAGGGTGTAGTCCTGCCTTTTGCCCGAAGTCAGCTGGGATAGGCTCCAGCACCCCGCGACCCTAACCAGGATAAGCAGTGTTGAAAATGGATGGATGGATGTTGAACAGTTTCACTGTTTGTTTATCAGTTTATTTTTGAAAGGGGACAATGCAATTTCATAAAACACATGAAGTACACATGGTTAAAAAAGCCAGAATTAGCCAGAAGGCTAGTTTTCATCTGTAGTCCCCTGCCCATGATGTAAAAAAGCAGTAAAATACATCTACAAGACAATATAATACAGGATACATAATCAAACTATACTATTAAGAGAGAATAAAACCATAATTTTTTTGATCATAACAAAAAGACAACATAACATACTTGTCTTTTAGTGTTGGCAGCTATAGGTGTTAACTAGCCACATTTTCAGTTTTTTTGTGAAGGCCTTGTATGTTGTAAGCAGTTTAACCTCCTCAGGTACTGAGTTCCACTCACCAGCGCTCCTCACTGACCAGGCTGACTTACGGACTTACAGTGACTGCAAAACTACACTTCTACTTTTGTTGGATCCAAGACAGTTTACAGACAAAATGGTCAGAGCACATCAACCAACAACAACCTCTTTTCCAATAAAGATAAACTGCAGAAACTGAATCTTGAAGGTTGGCTTAAGGTTAACCTGAGGTCCCATTCAGTGTTTAATTTAGTGAACCTTGTGAAACTAGCAGTGGGTATGTGTTTGACTCTGTTAGAACTACTGTGCTGAATAAAGTGTAAATTGCACGACTGTTCGATTTATAAATAGTATATATTTAACATTTAGATTTAATATTTAAATTTACATTTAATATTTAGATATATGCACTGAACAAAGATATAAATGCAACACTTTTGCTTTTGCTCCCATTTTTCGTGAGCTGGATTCAAAGGTCTAAATCTTTTTCTACAGACACAAAAGACCATTTCCCTCAAATATTGTTGGAGGAGAAATGCTCACTAACACAGATTTGGACAGATGTGTGAGCAATATTTGAGGGAAATGCCCTTTTGTGTATGTGGAAAAAGTTTTAGATCTTGGAATCCAGCTCATGAAAAATGGAAGCAAAAACAAAACTGTTGCATTTATATTTTTGTTCAGTGCAGTTGACATTTAGATTTAAGATTTATATTTAGATACATATTTTACATTTTTATTTAAGATTTATATTCGAATTTACTTTGATCATTTTGATTCCAGATTCATATTCATAGTATGAGAATGTTAGCTAAACAACTTACAACAATCAGAGGACAGTAGTTAAGAGGGGGAAATTTAGTTAAATCAGAAAGACTTATTTGTTTGGAGTTTGGTTTCAGCTTTCACAGTGGGAATTCCCCTTAGGCCTATGCCAAAATCAGCAGATTCTACACGCAAAATTATTTTATAATAGCCAAATACAATCAAGTCATTGTTCAGTCTAAATCCCATGTGATCTGGCTTTGTGATCCTTGGGCAAGACACTGAACCCTAATTTGCTCCCAGTGGGCCTGGCAGCGCCTCGCATGGCAGCAGTCGCCCATTGATTTATGAATGTGTGTGTGAATGTGAGGCTTTGTAAAGCGCTTTGGGCACTGTGATGATGTAGATAAAGTGCTATATAAGTGCAGTCCATTACCATTTATTTTTCTTAAAATATCAAATAAAGTAATTTTTTTAATGTATCTCAAGATTCAAATTAACTTTGCTGGTTGCATTCCTTAACCGAATAGTACTGACGCCCGTATTATTGGGAAGCTTTTATTTTGAAGGTGGCTTTCGCCGCAAGTTGGCGATTTATTACCGTAATGCCTCGTATGAACAAAATTAGGGGCGGCTGGTTTGACTGCTACTTTACGAGTGGAGGCTGGCTTGACCGCAGTAAAATAAATCATCTGTATTGGCGAGTCAGCACTCAGGAAACGATGACGTAGAATGGGTGGGATTAAAAAATAGCATTTGAATAGCCTTACATAACCCTGCTTACTGAACGCAGTGAAAATTCGCTGTGGTGGGGAAACGATTCCGAAATGCTCCGCGCGGTGATTTCTCGGACCGTTCCACGGGTGAAGGTTGTGTCGGCGTGCCAATACTCCGCCGCGGCTATACCCGCACCTAGCACCCAACCCGAGGTCCACTTTAATAAGGTACACTTAGTTCCTGTCCACTAAGATTTGGGACCGCAGCGCTACTCGTGTAAGGTAAGGAGATAAGGCAACCCTCCGTGAGAAACTTGACCGTGAGGAACAGCTAGTAAATCACTCGTAACGAGAAAGCAGAAGCCTCTGCAAATCACTACTGACGTAGTCCGAGAGCGATAGAGTCAACAAAGTCCAAAATGGGAATTTTCTTTTCAAGGGACCCGGTGGCGTTGCGCCAAGCTATACAAAAGCTGACTGAAATGCCATTAAAATTCACCCTTTATTTATGTATTTATTTATTTATTTTTTTTAATTTTTTTTTTTACCAGTTTTCAAAGTTGAATTCATTCACACTGCGGTACAGCGTATTCCTAATTATTCCGTTTGATTCCTGTAGCTGTTCATCAACAACCAGTGGCAGGATGCAGCAAGTGGGAAAACCTTCCCCACTATAAACCCAGCAACAGGGGAGATCATCTGTCATGTTGCCGAGGCCAATGAGGTAAGCGAACACAATGCTTTCCATTCAGCCAGGTGAGCGCCGAGCATGCACCCAAACTGGAAAAGAAGGAGCTGAGATGTAACAGTATCCAGGGCTGTTTCTCGACCCACAGGTGGGCCCAGCCAATAAGGACAATGCATGAGGGTGCCGCCGGAATAACACGCTAGCGCAGACTGATGTGACATTACACACGAGTCAATGAATATAATATGCTCGACAACGCCGGTGTCAAACTCGAGGCGCAGGGGCCATATCGGGCACACCGCATCGTTTCGTGACGCCGGCGATGGCAAATCATGTGCGACAACTTTCAGGATTCGTGGAAAAATCTGTGGTAAAATTTTAAATGGTCATATTTCATAAATAATAACGTAGAGATATTGCAAACTTTTTGTTAACAAATCCAGTAACTTGAACAATAGTTGAACAAACTATTATCCTTGACTGCTGATTTCACGACTAGCTCTCCATCAATTTGTTGGATGTACGTATGTAATATGATGAGGCGATTCAATATTTACATGGTCTCAGTGATAACGGCCCTCTGAGAGAAACCGGAACGACAATGTGGCCGCAACAAAAATGAGTTTGACACCCCCTGCTCTCCAATAAGTACTTGACACAAACGGTATAAGTAATTAACCTCGCCTTTTTGCATTTACATGTTTACATACCACTACAAACAACTATACTGGTGAGGATTTATATCATGGCTGGAAATCACAAAGATGTTGGAAAATACACAAACTAACGTGACTTGCACTTTGGTTGCAGGTCTCAATTCCACAAACAAGCTGATACCCAGACTAACTCTACAATAAAATAAATGAAAACCAAGCTGCAAAGGAACTTAGTAAAGCTGGTACCTCTGCTCATGTTTCCAAAGATTGTGGTCTGCACGTCATCACATAGGATTCACGATGAAGAACAGCTTTAAACAATTCAATTCTATATACAGTACTGGCAAAAAAAGTGAAAGTGTTTTCATTTGGGGGGGAAAAAAATTGTCAACGGGCATACTACACTACACTGTGATTCAACAAGTTCACTTCATAATACAACCCTGCAGTACTACAGTCATCCTGAATTGTGGCTTCTTTTCCCAGTTGTTTCTATTTCTGTCCAGCCCCTTTTTTTTGTCTTAGAGTCTGGACAAACTGGTGAGGAGGGCCAGGTTAGCCCATGCTGCTCCCTGGATGCAATGGGCAAAGTGGGGGACGGTGGTTTAACCTTAATCAGTGCTGTACAACCTTGCCCACCTTGATTTTTGGGGCCAATCAGCAAGTTTAAAAAAAAAAAAAAAAACAATAACTGATCCGATCACGAGATGGAGCAATGTGTCCATTTACATGACTTGTTCATTTATTGTATATACTTGTGTACTGTATACCGGATCCATCCATTTTCAGTACATCTTATCCTCACAAGGGTTGCGGGCGTCCCAGCTCAAATTATTCTCTAGCATTTTAGACAAAAGTTAAAACATCAATGACCTCTAGGGGGGGCATTCAAGGATTGGCCACTGACATAAATTTAGGTCAAATCACCATTACAACATGACAGAAATAATGGGTGCTAACTTAATGTCATTAAATTACTTTATTGCAATTAAATACTTCCATAAAAACTTTAATGGCATGCTTACGCTAACTTTCTCACTGCCCGGCTGTATGGACAGGTGTCCAGAGTTTGTCCGTTTGACTTTTTTTTTCTCCCACGTTGCTTGAACGCGGCATGCTCCTCGTGTACATTCTTCAGGTGCCCGATCAAATTTGTTGTGTTTTGAAGCATTTTGATAACGTTACCCCCCTCAGTTGTGCAAAGACTGCAAACAACTTACGTGTTGTTTGTCTGAGACACCGCAAAATAGTCCCACACCGACGACGTGTTTTTTCACCGACAAGATTGAAAAAACTTTATTGCCTGTCAGATAGTTACAGTACTGCAGATTCCAGTTTTCCTCAGCACACAACAAATGTGGTTGAGCATTGACATTAACTGTTCATTTTCTCAACTAAAGAAACTCTACAATACACTAAATACCATACTGAAGATGGTATTTTGCCAAGAAAATAAAAAATGATTTTCAGACTTTTTTTTGGGGGGGTGGGGGAAGTTACAATCCGCAAATTGGTGAATTGGGAATGCTGTAACTGCAAATATGGGGGCCCACTGTATAGCGTTTTGGAAAAGAGCTCTTCATATGGTATTTGAAAGTTGTGTGTTGTTGTAACCCAATTACCTTTCCGGTGATTTTAATAATGACACTTACAAATGATGTTGTTTTATATTTCCAGGTGGATGTTGACAAGGCAGTGAAAGCAGCACGCAATGCCTTCCAGTTGGGCTCGCCATGGAGACGGATGGATGCCTCCCAACGAGGCCTACTTCTCAGCCGGTTGGCAGATGCAATTGAGAGGGATTCTGCCTACCTTGCGGTGAGTTGTAATGGAAAGCAGCTAAATCCACCAAACCTGATTACGAGTCTGTTCTGCTTTCATCACACCATGTATTTGTGTTGTGTGACTATAAAGATCTGCGCCACCTCCCAAATTATTTTTTTATTAAGTCAACAGTCTTTGTTGGCACATGCACATTGAAAAAGATGGTTATACCATGTAATAAACTTGTTGTACAAGCACAGATTAATTAAATTTTTAAACACATGCATACAGTGTTGTAAAAGCAGGTTATTGTGGATCCTAAACCACTGCACATATTTGGCTTTGTTGCTATTGTGGTAATGTTTCCATAGGAACTGGAGACCCTTGACAACGGGAAGCCGTATGCTGTTTCCTACACAGTGGATCTGCCCAATGTGGTCAAATGTCTCAGGTATCAAATGTGCAGCCCTGGTTTGGTATTACGTTGCCACATGTCTTGTCTTATCACAATAAGGCTGGACAGGAGACCTTTAGGCTCAAACATGGTGTTTGTTAAGGACAGTCTGTAACTAGCACAAAAGGCCAATACCAAAGCATGACTTGCATTCCGATGGGGTTGGCAGTTCCTTCCAGTCAACTCCAGAGCGGAAGAGAGTCCAATCCCTCTCAAAAGGACTAGTTCTGGAGCCCAAGCTGTATGTTGAGGTGAGTCCGACTTTATCTAGCTGGAACCGCTCATCCTCACAACAGCTCAGACCCTTTCCCTGCCAAAGGGGTGGCATTCTAAATTCTTAGAGCCACCTTCTATAGTCTGGGATCGGACCTCCAAGGTCGCCGCCTTCGGCTGCCACTTTCCAGCTCAGCCGACTCACTTGGCCCCTCCCAGGCAAGTGAGCCCATTGGAAGGGGCACCCGTGTTGCCCATTTTGAGCTGTGCCCAATGGGTGCAGGCCCGGCCACCAGCCGCTTGCCTTAGAGCTCCACCTCCAGGCATGGCGAGGGGGGAGGTTCAATGACTTTCATCCGTGCGGGGCAGAACCTGGTCCAATATTTTTATGAACATCTAGGGGGTTCTGAGCTATGCGTTTACACCCCCCCCCCCCCCCCCCGCACTCCCTGACAATTTAGGTCGTAGGATCTTGGGGACACAAAAGCCCCTCCACCACCACCATAAAGACGGACGGCTAAAGGAGGAGCACATAGGCAAGTAATGAATTTTAGATCTCTGCACTTGTTTGAAACGGTTGTGATGTTCTCAGGTACTATGCAGGCTGGGCTGACAAATGGGAGGGAAAGACCATCCCCATTGATGGAGATTATTTCTGCTACACCAGACATGAACCCATTGGAGTCTGTGGACAAATCATACCGGTAAGCGCTGAAGGATTTCAAAGTTCGCAAGAATGAAACAAATTAATTCAATTCCAATTTATAACAACAAAAAATACAAACTAAAATGAATGTGTATGAGAGCCTTTCAGTAGTGTGTGTGATATAATACTGAATTATGATCCTGAAACCCTCTTACGCAAACTTTATTGCCCATGCAAACAGATGTGTAATCTAATCTACTAACCGGAAGCACCCAGCCAGGATTGTGTCTGCCAAATGAGAGAAATTACCACACAATTATTTTTGCGCGTTCTACCCGAATCTGCAAAATGACTTTAGCACAGGCAATGTGATTTACCAAACGTGAGACAAATTGCAGCTGCTGTTTTTGTCATTCAGTACTGTGTCTGAAAGACAGGTACAACCTAGCACCGCTGTGTGAAACGATGACAGTGGTTCAGAGGTGGGTCGAGTAACCACATATTGTACTCAAGTAAAAGTAAAACGTAATCCTCCAAAAAAATTACTTGAGTCAGGGTTAGTAAAAAGTACACGGTGAAAAAACTACTCAAGTACTGAGTAAATTGTGAATAACTTTTTTTTAATCAGAGCATGAACATCAAGAAAATGAAAATAACAAAATGTGTAAAGTCTGATATTGCGGTGTGTATGTATGTGTGTGTGTGTGTGTGTGTGTGTATGTATACAGTGTGAGCGAGATTCGCATGTACCCCAAGAGATGTATGTTTTACACTTACGTGTCATAAAATAGGGCTAATGTGGGCTAATCAGCATACCCAAAACCACAACAAAACATCTGCAATTTTACTGCAAGGTGTTTTCTCAAGTTAGGAGTGGGCTGAAATAGCCACGTTTGGGAAATACTACAATACACGAAAGCTGTTGTTTTTCTTCGTCTGAATGTAAACACAAGCCGCACGCCGTTGCCGTAAATGGTAACGACGACCTTCTCAACATGGTCGCCACGTAGGCACGTCAATTAGCCGTGCTGGCTTATCTAGTTTTAATACCTATGCCCGGGAAGCCCAATAGAAGACGTTCATGTGACTTTATTGTGTCGTTTGATTGGTGAACTAGACTTAACGTCACTAGCGCTTAAATGGATTGGAGCAAACAGCGCCCAATGCGGAAGTCAACGAAATAGTTGATAAATAAGCCATAATTGATAAATAAAAGTAGCGAGTGGCGTTTAGATCATTGTAACGGAGTAAAAGTACCGTTTCTTCTTAACACAAATACTCGAGTAAAAGTAAAAAGTATGCAGTATTAAAACTACTTTGACAAGTACAATTTATGCAAAATGTAACGGAGTAACCGTAGCGAGTTGCTACCCACCTCTGCAGTCATTATTGTGGTGAGGAAGAAGCTTAGGCAAAATTAGGCTTGACACGATCAGGATTTTTGGGGCTGATCAGCGAGTTTAAAAAAAAAAAAAAAAAAAAAAAAAAGATAACCGAGCACCATTACGATCACAAGCTGGAGCAATGTGTCTATTTAAATGACTTCATTTTCTGTATATACTTGTGTACTGCGTATATAAAATATCTTGTCAGGTCATGTATTCTAATCAGACAGGTCAAACCAACATTACAACATGACAGAAATAATGGCTGCTAACTTACTGTAATTAAATTACTTCACACACACCGAAACTTTAGAGCATGATTCGACGGAACGCCGGTACAACCGTTAGTGCTAGGACTAGCTTGCTCGGCTACATTACGTTTTGTTGCCTGCTTTCGAGCTGTATCGTATTAAAAGAACATACCTCAAGAAAGCCTCGAATTAAAGTCCTCTCCCGAGCACCGGTGACCACCAGCACATGTTTTTTCCCCCCATTTTGTTCTTATAATACACACTACGCGATGGATTGTTGTTGTCGTGGCCGTGGTAACGAGTGTATCCGGTCGTGTTTCAGTCGACGAGATAAAGCCCAGTGATCGTAAAAGACAGGATGCGGTGGTATCGGAATACAAGACTTTATTGCAGTAGCCTGACTTAGTACAATTGTGAAAGAGCAAATTTGTCTGTCTTGCGTCTGGGTCATTTTTGTGCGCGCTGTAGCAATTGGTGCTGGCCTCTCCCAGAGCAGTTTTTCACGTGTGCTGTCCCAGGTTTTAAATGCAATGTTATGCCGGCGGGGCAGATGCATCCAATTCCAATGCACTCGGGACGATTTAAATAAAACCTGGTTTTTATGCGGTTGCTGGCTTCCCCCCAATTTTTTGGGAGTGATAGATTTCTGTAACTCTGTAATATACATGTTTGCAACTTTTACTGATCACTTCAAGTTGCGCTTGCGGTGCTCTGCCAAATTGTTGCCTAATGCGTTGCTATCTTAGCGAATCAAGGAGGACACACCCACAAACAGCGTGTGCAATCTGTTAGTTTAATTTAGCACCTGCTATTTGGGATCTTAGTAACTCTGGCTCACTGTGCCAAAGTGCACTGCACTCCACCACACAAGATAAAGTCATGACTCATCCTTATACCATATTTTATTGCACTCTTTTGAGAATTAGACCTTTTTGGCCTGTCACCTTGATAATAGTACATTTTCTTTCTCCCCATCTGCCACTATTTGCTGCCAGATGTTTATTTACTCCAAATGTTCTTCCACTGTGAGGGGTGGAAGCCCGATTTGTGATCCCAAACCAGAGAATTTGGTAACCCACCTCGAGAATAAAATAACAGCATGTGCCGATATGTTTTCGGTGCACCATATGAAAATGTAGTCTATCTTAATTTTAAATGTAAATGCTTTATTTTTCAAGCGGAGTCAGAATATTTGCAGTGCAATCATGGGAATACAATCTTATCGAACAACGTAGTCAAAATTCAGTAGCAGTGCATGATGTAGCCAAATCATGTTTCACTAGTCTTGATTTAAATTGTTTTTGCAATGGCCTTAATCTACATTGTTAGTGTGCTCCATTTTAGACTTTCTGTGTTTTAGTACACTACACTTTACTACAGAGAATAAAGGCATGACTTACTCCTATGGCAGTATTGTAAAGCACTCCGTTTGAGAACTATAACCTGTTTTATTCATGTTTACCTCACTTCTTTGTTTACATATTTGACTCAATAAATTGGCACCAACATTTTCTTTCTGCCCATCTGCTACTTTTGCCACGGAATGGTCATCTACTTAAAATGTCCTTAAGCTGTCAGGTGTGGAAACCTGATATGCATTTCCAAACTTGAGAATTTGGGAACCCACCCAAAGAATAAAGATAGCAGCATGTGCAGAAATATTGCAGTGCGCCACGTGAAAATGTAGTTTTTTAAAGCTAGACTGTAAAGGCTTTGTTTTAAGGCTGAGTCCGAATATTTGCTGTATGAGATCAAACCATTGAGAGGGCATGCAAAGTGGTAAAGTTCTGTTTGCTCTTTCTTTTCCCCCTGCAGTGGAACTTTCCTCTCTTGATGCAGGCATGGAAACTTGGCCCCGCTCTTGCAACCGGTAACACGGTGGTGATGAAAGTCGCTGAGCAGACGCCGCTTTCCGCTCTCTACGTAGCCAGCCTGACAAAAGAGGTACTTTGATGTGCTGTTCATCTTGCAGAGTTAAAACCACTGCGATGCAAAACACTGACATTATACAATACGCATAGCTTGTCCTTCTTTGTTTAAAATAATGAAATTAATCATTATGAACATTTACTTCTGATTTATGACTGAAAGTTGGTCAGCTTGCTCAAATCAGTACATGAACCTTGACATGTTTTTTCCCAAACCATATTTATTTCTTGTTGTCAGGTTTCTTACCTACTTATCTTTTTATAGAAATGTGTTAAAGGTTTCGTCGTCGTGTCCCTGTTCAAGAGACTTAAACCACGTTGCCCATGAATGAATGTGACAGACGCAGAATGGCAGCCATACTTCCGTCAGACTGCCCCAGGGCAGCTGTGCTTATCACCATTAGGGTGTGGCTGTGGAGTGAATGAATAATGTGTGCAATTGTAAAGCATCTTTGAGTGCTTTGATGGGGAGGGTAATCGATTAGTCACTTGTTTTATTGTTAACCATTATGTTATAAGGACATTATTCTTTGATGAAACACTCAAAAAGCTGTAATGCATAACATACTGAGGCTAATGACTGGATGCGTTTCACCATAATTATGTAATTTTGGGATTAAATTAAATATTGTACCATATTTTCACGACCATAAGGCTGCACCGCATTAAAAGGCGCAGCCTCAGTTACGGGGTCTATTTCTGTATTTAACACATACATGCATTTTTTAATGCATCTCAAGATTCAAATTAACCTTGCTGGTTGCATTCCTTAACCGAAGAGCATTGACGTCCGTATTATTGGGAAGCTTTTATTTTGAAGGTGGCTTTCGCCACGAGTTGGCGACTTATCGTAATGCCTATTATGAAGACAATTAGGGGCGGCTGGCTTGACTGCTACTTTACGAGTGGAGGCTGGCTTGACCGGCGCTATATACCTACTGGGGGCGTGCCTTTAGCGTCCTCCTTCACGCGCACCCTTCCCCCTTTACGTCCGCATGCTGTCCTCAGCCACGTCCGCTTTTACTCTGTATAAGCAGCGTGTCGGCAGGAAATGCTCCAAGTCAGTCAAGCGGAGCGCTCATCAAACAACAACATTTATAGATTTTGGAACTCGGTGCACACACAAGGCGCGCCGCATTATAAGGCGCCTTATGGTCGTGAAAATATGGTAATTTCAGAATTTTCAGTGACTAAGAAAAAATGTGTACGTCTGTAACCATGAATTTTTTTTCCTGAACATTTTTATTTACTTACTCAAGGTTGTGTGCAATCAATAAACAAAGCTTAAACGCACTAAACTTTTCTACTCTCTATCCCAACCTCTTGGCAGACGGCCAGCCCACATTGAGTCTTGGGTCTGCTTCAGGTTCCTTCCAAAGAGGGAGTTTTCCTTGCCTCCGTTGCCTAGTGCTTGCTCATGTGGGGTTAAGTTGGCCTTTTAATGAGTGAGGAGTGTGGTATATTAGACCAGCTTTATCTGTAAAGTGGACTGATACACCCTCTGTTGTGATTTGGCACTATATAAATAAAATTGAATACAAATCAAGATTGCATACTGAAGATCCCATTCAGTCGATCATTAGTTGGCTTATGTTCCAGAAGAATAACATTTTATTTACAGGTGGGGTTTCCCGAAGGTGTGGTGAACATTTTGCCTGGCATGGGGCCTTCAGCTGGAGCTGCCATTGCAAGACACATGGATGTTGACAAAGTGGCCTTCACAGGATCGACAGAGGTAGGAACAAGCCGGCCTTAGTTTCCAATCATTCTTAATGAGCCCAGTAAAATTTCCTTCTTTTAATTTTTCTTGCTAAAAAAAAATAAAGTTTTGTGAGCTGTTTGATCATTTTTCATTAGTACAGTTGCATTTATCGGTACATACATTTTCTTACGCCCAGCACAAAGAGCAGCTATAAATAATGTAATTTGACATCCTGATGTCAGCCCACTTTAATTTGCTCTCGACGTGAATGTTGTCTCATCAAGAGGCAAAAAATATTAAACAAACTGCAGTAGGTTTGGTACAAATGAAATAAAAATAATTTGTCTGTTGTAAAACAAGTCAAAGAAGAGATTAAAACTTATAATAAAACTAGTAATGAGTTTTGAAATGTTCTCGTATACTTAATGAAATTGACTCGTACCTCTCACTCTGCTTTTTCGATGAACGATCCGTATTGGTTGTTCCAAAATAAGACGTATTGCAAAATGAACAAAACTTCCTGGAATAATTTCTCCAAGAGTGTACACTGAATATGACTAAAGTTGTTCAGCTTGTTCAAATAAGTGCATGAACCTTGACATGTCTTTTTCCAAACCGTATTTATTTCATGTTGTCAGGCCAAAATTACAGATTTATAATGCTATTCATGCAAGTAGAGATTTCGCCCACCATAATACTGTATATTTATGCACGTTTGTTTCCATCAGGTTGGTCATCTAATCCAGCAGGCTTCAGGCAACAGTAACCTGAAAAAGGTCACTCTGGAGCTTGGAGGAAAAAGTCCTAATATCATCATGTCTGATGCAAAAAGTATGTCTTTTTTTTTTTTTTTTTTTTAAATACCATTGTGCGTTGCATTGTATTCCATTTTTTTTTAAAATAAAAACTTACAATATCAACTTTATATAAGCTTCAAGCAAAAGCCATCCAAGTGCAATATTGCTTTGACCGCGCACAAACAACATTCAACATTCACATAATTAGATGTGTGATGATATCACAATCAGAGCCATCTTTAATGGCTAACTATGTTAAAATACACGGAATTTGTCTAGGGTAGTTGGAGCCACTATAGTACTAAATCAGCAGTATGTAAGATACACGTGACTGGAAACATGTCTGAGAGATTAAAAAAAAAAAAAAAAAGAAAATACTATCCAGACCTGAGAGGACCTCATACCTTGTTCTTCTAGTTTTAGGCTATGTTCACACTGCAGGTCACTTCCGATTTCCGTCATGACGAGACGTAGGCGAGGGGCGGCATTGACTTCGGTAAAGGTGCACCCTCGCAGTTGTGCGCATGTCCGCCCACAGTGCAAGTTGCATTAGTTTTTGTAAGGTGAAAATCCGAATTGGGCATCATGCCCTGCCTGCAGTGTGAACGTGTGAAGATTTTATTTTGTTTTTGTATTGTTTACTTAGTTTCTCTCTTGAAAGCTAATAGCCTTTTTGTCTTTTTATTGTTCAGTGGAGGATGCTGTGGAGCAGGCACACTTTGCCTTGTTTTTCAACCAAGGCCAGTGTTGTTGTGCCGGCTCCCGGACGTACGTCCAAGCAGATGTCTACGACGAGTTTGTGGAACGTAGTGCGGAGAGAGCTAAGAGACGAGTGGTGGGCAACCCCTTTGATTTAAACACTGAGCAGGGACCCCAGGTAATATACTCACAACACTACCTTGTCATATGCGCAACAGAAATGCAGTGGTTACATTTAGCCACTTTTTTTTTTTTTTTTTTTTTTTTAATACATCAAGTTCTGCCTAAAGGAAAAAAAGCTCTCCAAGTACCACCATAGTGACCCACATTAAAATACAGTAGCATAGTGGGCCTACGTGTTAATCCCCCAAAAATATTTGGTACAGGGCTGCACAGAGACTGAACTGCCTCCTATTAAAAATAATAATAATAATAATCATGTTACTCCCAAGTTACTCTTTACTTGAGTAGTTTTTTCATTGAGTACTTTCTTACTCAAGTAAATATTTGGATGACTACTTTTTACTTGAGTCATATTATTCTAAAGTAACAGCACTCTTACTTGAGTACAATATTTAGCTACTCTACTCACCTCTGGTCATTAGGGTAGTTCTCCGGCATTAGAGGTTCTAATCTTTAATTCAAGAAACACAAAGAGCACAGTCAAACCTATTTTTTCAGGTTTAATTTTTTGGGTTTTTTGGGGACAAATTGTGCCGAGGCCTGGGTGGCGAGGAGAGTCCCACCGCCATGGCTCTGTTTGGGAGCCAGTGGTTTTGCCTTACGGCCAAAACCGGGGTTCCACTTTGGTCATTACAAAAATCGTTCGGTGACGTACCTCACGCTTGGCTCATAATTTTTACTTAGTCTTAAGGTACGGAAAATAACTTTGTTGTGAGTTGTCGTTGATTTGAATCGAAACATGACTTATTGTGTAATTTGAATTTATCTTTATTGTCAATCTAAGACTATTCTTCCGCATATTTGTTAATAAAACAGAGAAGGGAATGTAAAGGAACAATTAGCACAGCTTAACAGACATCAACAATAAAATCCCGTTCTCATATAGGAAAACACAACGAAACATGCGCTTAAGCTCTGCGTCAACAGTTTGTCAGTCCAAGATTCCCCTCTAGTGGGTGCTGTTGCCTCACTGTAAAGCCTTCTTTATACTCGCGCGGGCGGCAGGCGCGCTGACGTCACTGCGGCTGTCCCGCGCGTAATTTGCCTTACGGGAGTATAAAGAGGCCTATACACTTTGTCTCCACAGGGGTCATCTTGTTGTCGATAATGGACCCTTCAAACGGGACTAATTCTCTTTGATCCACCAGTTTGCGGCTTTGCAGATCCGACTTATTAAGCTATTGCTAATTAAATTAGTCCACACCTTCTGTCTTGTGGGGGTCTTGAGTTACCTCTTTGTCTTTAGAAGGAAGGATGAGGCGTGACTGTATTACTGACGGCTGGTTTGGAGTTCTGTCTTTTTTGGAGTCTGCGATATTCGTTACACTAGCCAAAATAATTATGCCATTTAAGCCACAAGGCAGATAGTAACAATTCACAATGGAGTACACCTCATTTCCTCTAGCATCAATAAAATCACGCCAAGTTTCTGCAAAGGTTCCTAAATCTGGGGTAAAGTTCCTGCGCAGGAAATTACCTTTGCAATTATTAACATTTTTACACTAGTTTTTAACTGATGTTCTCATTCAAGTTTTACACAGGAGGGGGTGTCAGGTAAATATCCCTTTCCATTTGCCTTGAAGGATTATAATGACTCTAATAAATGAAATAAATAATAAATGAGGGAGAGTACAGAGAACCGTTTGGGACTTGCATGCCTTACAGTTCATGCACCTCCAGTGTTTAGCTTTAAAGGAGACATGCATCAAGTGAGCGACTGGATCTTCGCCCAGCCGAGCTGGGTGTGAGGGCAGTTACAGTACATAAAGTTTGAAATTGCCCCACTGTAATGTAACTGTGGAGTGGTAGGTCAGAAGGGCTTGTTCAAAACTTTAACAATTATTTTAAAGAAATAGGCAGGTTAAGGATCTACTTGTTTGATTTCACACTTGATGGGTCGCTAGGCACACCAAGAGATTCACCTATTTGGATACAAGCAATGAAATAAAAAAATACTATTATTTTCCATAATACATGCCCTACAACTCTTTTTGCAACCCGAACATATCGCAAAAGTGTGGCACACACGTAAATATTGTGCCCCCTGTGACATGCAGGTGGATGAGGAGCAGTTCAACAAGATTTTGGGTTACATCAGCAGTGGCAAAAGAGAGGGAGCCAAACTGATGTGTGGAGGCGGCGCGGCTGCTGACAAGGGATACTTCATCCAACCTACTGTGTTTGGAGATGTTCAGGACAACATGACCATTGCCAGAGAGGAGGTACACTTGGCTATCAGAGCTGAATTTCTCCCCTAACCAATACTGTTTTGGTGTTCTTCATCTGACTTGTCTCATTTTTATGACTGAAATTGGATGGTGTTAGCTTTCAACATTTTTTTTTCATGTCCCCCTATAATTTAATCCACACACACATGATAAGAAATACTGTTCAGCAACACACTGTCAATGATTAACCACTGCAATTGAAAGGTTAGGGTTAGCCTTGCTTTTGTTATTGCAGATCTTTGGTCCAGTTATGCAGATCTTAAAGTTCAAGACACTTGAGGAGGTGGTTGAGAGAGCCAATGATTCTAAATATGGTCTGGCTGCTGCCGTGTTCACCAAGGACATTGATAAGGCCAACTATATCGCCAATGCACTCCGCGCTGGCACTGTCTGGTAGGAGAAAACTGTCTGTGATTTCAATACTCAACCTGGGTGCTCAGGGCTGAGGCATTCAAGCTGTCCACTTGAATGATGAACTCTAACCACAAATTTGGTCAGCCAAAAGTTCTTTCATATCTCATTGGTGTAATTAATGCATCAGTCAGTAATTGGCTAATGTTGGAAGATTTGAAGAAACCAACACCAAGTTTACGTGTGTGTACTAATATATTTAGAATATAAACTTTGCTCATGTAAATATCTAACTGGCTCATCTACACTCCGTCATAGGTCGTAATGTTTAAAACAGCATTTCATTTCTCTTTAATTCTGTCTTCCCACACCCCCTGCAGGATTAACTGTTATGACGTGTTTGGGGCCCAGGCTCCGTTTGGAGGATACAAGGCTTCAGGAAATGGCAGAGAGTTGGGAGAGTATGGCCTGGACAACTACACAGAAGTCAAAACGGTAACTATTTAATTAATATGACTGGTGTGAATTTCCATCTCCCATGGACAAATTCTGATTTGTATAGAAAATCCCCAAATCTGTTCATCATTTCGAGTTGAACAGTGATACAGTTCTTGTAAAATGGTTAGTGACTTAATCTCTTTGCCATTTTATTGGCTTTAATATGAAGCTTGCCATATTACCATTGTTTGTTTGACCTATTAGTTGTGTACATTGAGCGATATATGAAATGCGTTAACGCTATAAAAGCCAGATGTCCAAGGTTAAAACATTGTACGTTATGTTAAAATCCTTAAATAAGCTACATGAATATGAATACATATTGTAAAATCGTAATTAAACCTAGTTTTTCTGTGTTGCCAGGTGACCATGAAAGTACCGCAGAAGAACTCGTAAACAACCAGCTGAGGGATATAACGGTTCCAGTAATCAGTCCATCTACAGTTTCTTATTTCCTAATTGAGGGATTTAGTGGTTCCAATAGTCTATACGTTTTAATAATGCCTTTTGACTTTTCACATCTGACAGATTTGATGGTTCTAATTATCTACATTGTTTATACCTTTTTATTCACAGTTTGATTAATAAAACAATTGTAGTACTTGCCTTTTGGTGACTATAACTTTGAAATCATCACATCCAAATATACAGCAGTACGTTTTGGCTGAGTTCCACGGCATTGTTCAAGGGATGGATTTTTTTGCTCTCAATTGTCTTACCAGTGTCAAGAGAAACGACTATTGAATATTTTCAGGTCAGAATTAAGTGTTGAAAATTACTCTTTTTGTAGAACAAGTAAGGAATCAGACTTTTTTTTTTTTCCCCCCCCCACAGAAAGCTTTTTACATGACATAAACAAAGAGACAGAAGGAGAAGGAAGCCGAGGAGATGGCTGGCTGTTCTCTTGCTCCCCACGCGATGTCTTTAAGCAAGCACTATACATTTGTTCTGACTGTTGGACCTTGATCTAGGTTTAAGGAAATCTTACATAAACGGATCGTAACTTAATCATGCCACAAAATTAGACAGGAATTCTAAGTCATGGTCATTAATCATAATGTCGTCATCGCAGTTTGAGGAAAAGGGTCTGTTCACAGGTAGGACAGTGTCAGCAGATCTCATGAAGCATGCTAATGTTAGTTTCCTTGTGAGTTTAACTACCATGTGCCTAAAGCAGTGAAGTTTATGTCACTATACTTACCGCCGGGTATGTATTTTTCTTACAGTTTCACACTTTCTGTATGATAGTCAATTTCACTCCTGGTGTCTTCAAAGTGTTTAACTAACTTGATAGCAGGGCCAAGACATAAGAGGGGTTAGGTGTTACAGGGGGCAGAATTAAGAATAGTTAAGGTTAGGAGGAGAGTGTTGAGAAGTTGTAAAAGTGAAGTTGCAGCCTGAGATATATCAATACAAATGTAACGAACCCATTTTGAGATGGTGACACATTAAGGGGTTAGAGAAACCTAGTTGTCGGTACTTTTCCAGTCCAGCTGCACACGCCTATCATTCCAAAGGTGGGAGGAGAAGGGGTGCATGCACAGGTCGAGGAATCAGGGAAGTCTAAATAACAACAGGTCGTACTAAAAACATTTGCAAGGTGGTCCCTAGTGGTCCCTCGGCCGCTTCATGGCAGTGCTGAGAGGCCTTGTTCCCTCAAATTGATTTAGTCAAAGGGGATACGCCGCACACGCATCCTCGACCCAATTTAATTGACTTCCCAGCATTTAATTGCAGGTGGTAGCTACCTGTGTTCTGGGGTCAAACTAACCTGTCAGAAGAAAGCTTTCCAAGAATTGTAATAAAATTGTGCTAGTACCACTTACCTCAATTCTTACTTAAACAAGTCTACCATATCTAGACAGTATTTTGTAAGCACATTGATCATTATTTCATTATATACATTATCAGCATTATACTAATATAATATAATATTTGTATATTATAATTCTCTTTGAGACTGATAAAACATTACTAAAATACATAAAAGTGTTCTAGACAATACAAGAATTTGGGTGGAATAAAATCTCCAGCTAGGTACCTTTCCTTTTCCCCCAAAAGCCTGTGTCTGGGTCAACACGAGGTCATGTCAATAATGAGTGAAGGGTTTTAAAGTAGTCTGACAAACAAAGGACTTTCCTCTGTTGGATAAAATCTGCCTCAGCAATTATTGTCCAAGAGATGTCAATGACACAGTCAGTTATGCATAAATACTGATCCAGGACCTGCAATAATTTGTCATGCCCAAAAGTAACATCAGTAGCATCATTGGATTTTTGGTGTGAAGTTTGGGGGTTTGAAATTAAATTTTTCAGACCATAGTTAAAATGCATCTTTGCTGACTGTATGCCAGTATCGGCTAAGAATTTCAGTAAGGCCTCTTAGTGCCTTCAGCAAAGACACTGTGTCCCCTTTTAAACCATAAACATTCTATTGTCTACTCCAGAGCGCACACACAAAAAAAATGATACAACAAAAAACAGGAGAGGGGAACAAAAAACAACAACAACAAAAACAACACACCCCTTCTTTTTGATAGTGACACATGGTCCCACCCATGCTCACTTCAGCAAAATACAAACAAAAACCAAAAACATTCTCAATAACCATAAAGTGGTTAATATCGGACAGAACTTGGCCAATAACAAGCCAAGCTTTGGGTAATGACTCAAATACTGGACAAATGCCGGCAACAGCGTCTGTGCGAAGTGAATGCTGGCACTGTTGGAAGGGGGTGGGCAGTTTGGGTTCAATTGGAACTGGCGGACTAACACACACTCCACTAGCGAGATAGTTTCTGGAAACCTTGAAAAATTACAAATAACCGTCCTACATTCCAGGTGATTCCTCGGCCACCTTCCCTTAGGCCCGAGGCAAAGTTACACCAACCCCGGCCTACTGTAGATTTGTTCAAGATTATTTTTTTTTCCTTCTTTGGACCGTCTCTGATCCAATGTCTATCAAATGTCCTTTTGCTCTACAATGGAAGCATCTTTTACCCCCTCCGTGTCCCCTCCCTTGTCCAGTATCTGGTCTTGACCTCAAATCAGTTTCAGCGATGCTTTGCTGTCCATGAGGCTGTTGTCGAGTGCATTCTACAAGGCTAGGCAGTGTAGGAGGGGGGCGGCTGCTCTTGTGTGGTACGCTGTGTGAGGAGAGGAGGTGACCGCAGAAGTGCTGTGTGTGAAGAGCCGTACTGTGGGTCGCAGGAGGCGTTTGTGTTGTTGGTCATCTTCCAGATTGCACTCTCCTTGATCTTTGTCATAGGGTGGTTGATTTGTCGACACCACTGTGGAACCCAGCTCGTGACCACCACCTGACATCCTCCCTCAGGCCAACTCGGACAGATTAGACCACAGGCGATACAGAGCCCCGGCAGCCCCTCCCCTCCCCCGTCCTAATTCTTTGGATGAAGCAGGACTCGTGCGTTGGTCCGGGATGAACAATCCCCTGGATTGGCAATTAATCCCAGGATCCCACTTCTGACACTGCTTTTGTGTTGGAAATTCTTCTTTTGTAGACTAATTAAGGAAGCAATCTTGTCTTTTTTTTTAAAAAGTGCTATTAAAACGAGACAGGGTGAAAGAAGAAGCAGAATGAAGCAGCAGAGGAGAGCGAGGGGGAGATGCTCGGCTGTCGTCTTTCTCCCCACACTCTCTTTCTGAACCCGCAAGTTGAAAAATGACTGATTTATAAGGCAGATTCTTCAGTCAGATTCCATGAATTTCCATAATCAGGACATTCCCACCAGCTACCTAGCCAGGTGTGGTAGCCCGGTAGGTAATGTCCTTGGATAAGACAAATAGCTTGCTGCTTTTAGCAAGGCTAGAGATCTCAGAAGTTACACCAGAAATATGGAACAAAATAATCTATTATAAAGGTAAGACGGTAAGCCTTATGTAAATAAATAATTTTGCCAACTCACAAGCCTCTTAAAAAATGTGGCTAAAAATCTGATACTTATCCGATATCTGCCAGTTAGTCTATGTTTACATACAGGTCAATTACGCATTCAGTTCCCCCCCAATTCGACATATCAATTAGGTTTTTTTTCATGTCAGTGTGAATCATATCCGACCCAGGCCTCTTTCATATGTGGATATAAATCAGATGTGTCCGATGCAAATGCAGTGTGGACCGGCAAGTCTCGCTCACCCGACCTATAGGTCATCAAAAGGCAACAAACGTCACAATTTTTCAGAGTCAGTGGTGACAAGATTCTTTACAACTGATATATACATAACTGATACGAAAATTTTGTCTCCGGTTGCACATAATCCTTGAAACTGCCCAAAATGCTCTCATGAGACATATGTGAAGGGCCATATTTACTTCCGCAAACACGGGTGCGCATGCCACCTCCTGTTTTATGTGCATGCATCTGATTCATTCATTCCATCTGCAGTAGAAGTTGCATTTGTTTGCATAACGTGAACAACTACATAAAAAGATCGGATTTAACACAAATCAGAATTGGGCATCATGCCCTGCAGTGTAGTGTAAATGCAGAGATCTGCTCTACTCTGTCAGTGCGAGCATGAATTCATCAAAATACACCGATTGCTTACGTATCACACCCGCGTCTGCTCAAACAACAAACTAACATTAAAAAAATGTAAGTAAGTAAAAGCTGTAAGTCTAAACTGCTCTAACTAAAATGTACACAAATATGGCCTAAATATGCTACCTGGGATGTGTCGACCATTTCGGGAGCATAACTGGTGTGGAGGCTTGTAAAGTTATGTACAATTTGGTTATCTGCGGTATGATCATGCCGATCAGATGTGTCACTTGAACTGTATCAGCAGAGATGCAGTGTAGACTTAGTCCTGTACAAGGTCAAGCAAAACCAGCCTGTCTTTATTGAATATACAGAATAAACTTTGGCATTCCCAGTTGCAGAGCCAAGCTTTTGGCTCATTTCATTCATCTATTTTCTATACAACTTACGGTATCCTCGTTACTGTCACAGGTGAAATGGATCCTATCCCAGTTGAATGAACGAGAGGTGGGGTAAACTGGTCGACAGTCAATCGCAGCGCATATGTAGACAACCATTTGCACTCACATTCAAACTGATGAACAATTTTGATGCCTGCTTTTAATTATTTTATTTTTTTTTAATTATCTTTTATTGTCATGAACATGCATGCATGCACACGAAATTTGTTCTCTGCATTTAACCCATCACAGTGAACACATACACATGTTAGTGGAACACACTGGAGCAGGGGGCAGCTGAAGCGCCCGGGGAGCATTTCGGGGTATCAGTGTCTTGCTCAAGGACACCACAGCCGTGAGTCCGGGGGATGTTGGCAGATGGTCCAGTCGGGTTTTGAACCTCGGTCCCCCACGGTGGCAGGCGATGATCTTAACCATTGGGTCACTGGCCTCCCTCATTTTGAAATGAGGGAGGAAGCCAGACTACAGGGAGAAGATGCAAACTCCACACAGGAAGGCGAGAGCCAAGACAAACGTGAACCTCATAAATGAGGCAGAAGTTCCAACACTCTTTCACCGTTCTTTGCCGTTATTTAAATGCCAATTCCACAACATGGTATACAAATTGTTATAGTATTTTAAAGGTCCCATATTTTACCAAACCAGTTTTTTCTAGTATTTGGGATGTTATATTGGCTCTATGATGCCTCAGTAAAAGTGAAATATGAATTAACATCGTTCATGCATTGAGTCCCAGATGTTTTTCTGCCGAGAGGCCTCAATTCAGGTCATTCAAATTTCCTGAGCTTATCTACATCACTAGCAAAGATCTCTGCCTACCACTCCGCTCCCAAGCCAGCGCTGTCAACATAAACGTGCTCTCACCAGTGGGTCTTCTACACTGAGGCAACCAATCAGAGGAAAGGGGGCAGTCTCAGCCAAATATGGACAAAGTGGCTACAAAACTGGGCCAATCAGAAGTAGCTGTCAGAGGGGCCTTTTCTGGACAGTGGACACCCCGAACTGGTCGCCAGCCAATCACAGGGCACATATAAACAAACAACCATTTGCACACACATTCACACCAAAGGGCAATTTAGAGTTTCCAATCAACATGCAAACACAGGCGGGGCCGGGATTTGAACCCCGGTCCCCAGAACTGTGAGGGAGATGTGCTAACCAGTTGTCCACCGTGCCGCCGCAATAAAATCATTAATTCATCTTCCATTCCGCTTATCCTCACGGGTCCCGGGCGTGCTGGAGCCTATCCCAGCTATCTCCGGGTAAGAGGCGGGGTACACACTGAACTGGTCGCCAGCCAATCGCAGGGCACATAGAAACAAACAACCATCCGCACTCACATTCATACCTGCGGGCAATTTAGAGTCTTCAATTAACCTGCCCCGCATGTTTTTGGGATGCGGGAGGAAACTGGAGTACCTGGAGAAAACCCATGCAGGCACGGGGAGAACATGCAAACTCCACACAGGCGGGGATTTGAAACCCGGTCCTCAGAACTGAGGCAGATGTGCTAACCAGTCGGCCACCGTGAAATCAGTCCAGAGAAAATTAATGGGATATTTCAGCACATTTAGTACATCTACAACCAGCTAGTGAGTATATGATGCACATTAAAAAAAAAAAAAAAAAAACATTGAAATATGGTAATCAAAAAAAGCTTTGAGGTTGCAGTTGTGGATGGCTTGAAGTGACCAGTACTATAGGCCAAGACAGTGCGTCTGACAAACCCAGTGTAACAAAGTATAACGGAGTAATTTGGAAATAAAGGAAATTACATTACTTTCATGCCTCCGTTAAAAATCACATTTTGGGGTCTATTGGCACTCAACTGCACTGTCTGACTGGTTTAATTTAAAAATATTTTGAGTTCTGTATTTTTGTGTAAGAACGGTGATTATATCCATAGGTATATGCCATTTGTTCATTTTACGAAAGTCACTGTGATTTAGAGTAAATATATTTTTTGAACAACAATTATTACATTCCATGATATTCGGGATTTTATTGAATAAAACCACCATGACAATATTTTATTTGTGCAAAATTAAAACTGTTTCAAATTATTGGTAAAAATGTTTGATTTTGTCATTATATAGAGATGAAAATAATACATTGGTGTGACAAAGTGTTTGCTCCCTTCTTGATGTATTTTATATAGTTTTTCCCATCCATTCTCTACCGCTTATCCGGGTCGGGTCGCGGGGGCAGTAGCTTCAGCAGGGACGCCCAGACTTCCCTCTCCCCAGCCACTTCATCCAGCTCTTCCGGGGGGATCCCGAGGCTTTCCCAGGCCGGCCGAAGGATGTAGTCTCTCCAGCGTGTCCTGGGTCGTCCCCGGGGTCTCCTCCCGTTGGGACATGCCCGGAACACCTCACCAGGGAGGCGTCCGGGAGGCATCTGAATCAGATGCCCCAGCCACCTCATCTGGCTCCTCTCAATGCGGAGGAGCAGCGGCTCTACTCTGAGATCCTTCCGGATGACCGAGCTTCTCACCGTATCTCTAAGGGAGAGCCCGGACACCCTGCGGGGAAAACTCATTTCGGCCGCTTGTATCCGGGATCTTGTTCTTTCGGTCACGACCCACAGCTCATGACCATAGGTGAGGGTAGGAACGAAGATCGACTGGTAAATTGAGAGCTTCGCCTTTCGCCTTAGCTCTTTCATTACCACAACGGACCGATACAAAGTCCGCATCACTGCAGACGCTGCACCGATCCGCCTGTCGATCTCCCGTTCCATTCTTCCCTCACTCGTGAACAAGACCCCAAGATACTTCAATTCCTCCACTTGGGGCAGGATCTCGTCCCCGACCTGGAGAAGGCATGCCACCCTTTTCCGACTGAGGACCATGGTCTCAGATTTGGAGGTGCTGATTTTCATCCCAGCCGCTTCACACTCGGCTGCGAACTGCTCCAATGAGAGTTGGAGGTCACGGCTTGATGAAGCCAACAGAACCACATCATCTGCAAAAAGCAGAGATGCAATAATGAGGCCACCAAACCGGACCCCCTCTACGCCTCGGCTGCGCCTAGAAATTCTGTCCATAAAAGTTATGAACAGAATCGACGACAAAGGGCAGCCTTGGCGGAGTCCAACCCTCACCGGGAACGAGTCCGACTTACTGCCGGATATGCGGACCAAACTCTGACTCCGGTCGTACAGGGACCGAACAGCCCGTATCAAGGGGTTCGGTACCCCATACTCCCGAAGCACTCTCCACAGGACTCCCCGAGGGACACGGTCGAACGCCTTCTCCAAGTCCACAAAACATGTAGACTGGTTGGGCGAACTCCCATGCACCCTCGAGGACCCTGCCGAGGGTGTAGAGCTGGTCCACTGTTCCATGGCCAGGACGAAAACCACACTGCTCCTCCTGAATCTGAGATTCGACTTCCCGACGGACCCTCCTCTCCAGCACCCCTGAATAGACCTTACCAGGGAGGCTGAGCAGTGTGATCCCCCTGTAGTTGGAACACACCCTCTGGTCCCCCTTCTTAAAAAGGGGGACCACCACCCCAGTCTGCCAATCCAGAGGCACTGTCCCCGATGTCCACGCAATGTTGCAGAGGCGTGTCAACCAGGACAGCCCCACAACATCCAGAGCCTTTAGGAACTCCGGGCGAATCTCATCCACCCCCGGGGCCCTGCCACCGAGGAGCTTTTTAACTACCTCGGTGACCTCAAACCCAGAGATAGGAGAGCCCGCCTCAGAGAACCCACACTCTGCTTCGCCATGGGAAGGCGTGTCGGTGGAATTGAGGAGGTCTTCGAAGTATTCTCCCCACCGACTCACAACGTCCCGAGTCGAGGTCAGCAGCGCCCCATCCCCACTATACACAGTGTTGGTGGTGCACTGCTTTCCTCTCCTGAGACGTCGGATGGTGGACCAGAATTTCCTCGAAGCCGTCCGGAAGTCTTTCTCCATGCCCTCACCGAACTCCTCCCATGCCCGGGTTTTTGCTTCAGCGACCACCAGAGCTGCATTCCGCTTGGCCAGCCGGTACCCATCAGCTGCCTCAGGAGTCCCACAGGCCAAAAAGGCCCGATAGGACTCCTTCTTCAGCTTGACGGCATCCCTCACCATTGGTGTCCACCAACGGGTTCGGGGATTGTCGCCACGACAGGCACCGACCAACCTTACGGCCACAGCTCCGGTCGGCCGCCTCAGCAATGGAGGCGCGGAACATGGTGCACTCGGACTCGATGTCCCCCGACGAGCACAGAAGTCCAATAACAGAACACCGCTCGGGTTCTGATCGGGGGGGCCGTTCCTCCCAATCGCGCCCTTCCAGGTCTCACTGTCATTGCCCACGTGAGCATTGAAGTCCCCCAACAGAACAATGGAGTCCCCAGCGGGAGCGCTCTCCAGCACCCCCTCCAAGGACTCCAAAAAGGGTGGGTACTCTGAACTGCTGTTTGGTGCATAGGCACAAACAACAGTCAGGACCCGTCCCCCCACCCGAAGGCGGAGGGAGGCTACCACCGGGGTTCCTACTTCCAACCGGGGTGAACCCCAACGTACAGGGGCCGAGCCGGGGGGCAATAAGTATACCCACACCTGCTCGGCGCCTCTCACCATGGGCAACTCCAGAGTGGAAGAGAGTCCAACCCCTCTCGAGAGGACTGGTACCAGAGCCCAAGGTGTGTGTGGAGGCGAGTCCGACTATATCGAGTCGGAACTTCTCGACCTCAAACACCAGCTCGGGCTCCTTCCCTGCCAGAGAGGTGACATTCCACATCCCTAGAGCCAGCTTCTGTAGCCGGGGATCGGATCGCCAAGGTCCCCGCCTTCAGCCACCGCCCAGCTCACACTGCACCCGACCCCTATGGCCCCTCCCACAGGTGGTGAGCCCATGGGAAGGGGGACCCACGTTACCCTTTCGGGCTGTGCCCGGCCCGGCCCCATGGGTGCAGGCGCCACCAGGCGCTCACCTTCGAGCCCCACCACCAGGCCTGGCTCCAGTGGGGGGCCCCGGTGGCCCGCGTCCGGGCAAGGGAAAACGAAGTCCATTGTTTGTCATCATCATTAGGGGTCTTTGAGCCGTGCTTTGTCTGGTCCCTCACCTAGGACCCGTTTGTCATGGGTGACCCTGCCAGGGGCATAAAGCCCCAGACAACTTAGCTCCTAGGATCACTGGGACACACAAACCCCTCCACCACGACAAGGTGACAGCTCAAGGTGGGAGTTTTTCCCACCAAACAAATTAAATATTAGTCAAAGGCAACACAAGTAAACACAAAATGCAGTTTTTAAATTAAGGTTTTTATTAAGGGAGAAGAAGAAAAAAAAAAAAAAAAAAAAAAAAAAAAACATACATGGATGGCCCTGTGTGAAAAAGTGATCGCCTCCCCTGTTCAAACGTACAGTGGGTACGGAAAGTATTCAGACCCCCTTAAATTTTTCCACTCTTTGTTATATTACAGCCATTTGTTAAAATCACTTTTCATTTTTCCCTCATTAATGTACACACAGCACCCCATAGTAACAGAAAAAAAACAATTGTTGAAATTTTTGCAGATTTATTAAAAAAGAAAAACTGAAATATCACACAGCCATAAGTATTCAGACCCTTTGCTCAGTATTTAGTAGAAGCACCCTTTTGAGCTAATACAGCCATGAGTCTTTTTGGGAATGATGCAATAAGTTTTTCACACCTGGATTTGGGGATCTCTGCCATTCCTCGTTGCAGATCCTCTCCAGTTCTGTCAGGTTGGATGGTGAACATTGGTGGACAGCCATTTTCAGGTCTCTCCAGAGATGCTCAATTGGGTTTAAGTCAGGGCTGTGGCATTCAAGAACAGTCACAGAGTTGTTCTGAAGCCACTCCTTTGTTATTTTAGCTGTGTGCTTAGGGTCATTGTCTTGTTGGAAGGTGAACCTTGGGCCCAGTCTAAGGTCCTGATCACTTTGGAGAAGGTTTTAGTCCAGGATGTCCCTGTACTTGGCCGCATTCATCTTTCCTTCGATTGCAACCAGTCATCCTGTCCCTGAGGCTGAAAAAAAAAAACCCCACAGCATGATGCTCCCACCACTGTTCTTCACTGTTGGGACTGTATTGGAGAGGTGATGAGCAGTGCCTGGATTTCTCCACACATACCGCTTAGAATTATGGCCAAAAAGGTCTCTCTTGGTCTCATCAGACCAGTTAATCTTATTTCTCACCATCTTGGAGTCCTTCAGGTGTTTTTTTAATTTTATTTTTAAAAACCAAACTCCATGCGGGCTTTCATGTGTCTTGCACTGAGGAGAGGCTTCCATTGGGCCACTCTGGCATAAAGCCCCGACTGGTGGAGGGCTGCAGTGATGGCTGGCTTTCTCGAAATTTCTCCCATCTCCCGACTGCATCTCTGGAAATCAGCCACAGTGATCTTTGGGTTCGTCTTTACCTCTCTCACCAAGTGTCTTCTTCCCCAATTGCTCGGTTGGGCTGGACAGCCAGCTCTCGGAAGGTTTCTGGTCATCACAAATGTCTTCCATTTAAGGCTTATGGAGGCCACTGTGCTCTTAGAAACCTTAAGTGCAGCAGAATATTTTTTGGTAACCTTGGCCAGATCTGTGCCTTGCCACAATTCTGTCTGAGCTCTTCAGGCAGTTCCTTGGATCTCATGATTTTCATTTGCGCTGACATGCACTGTGAGCTGTAAGGTCTTATATAGACAGGTGTGTGGCTTTCCTAATCAAGTCCAATCAGTATAATCAAACAGCTGGACTCCAATGAAGGTGTAGAACCATCTCAAGGATGATCCGAAGAAATTGACAGCGCCAGAGTTAAATGAGTGTCACAGCAAAGGGTCTGATATTCCAGATTTTCTTTAATAAATCTGCAAAAATTTCAACAATTCCGTTTTTCTTTTTGTTTCTGTCAATATGGGGTGCTGTGTGTACGTTGAGGGGAGGGAAAAAAATAAAAAGAAAGATTTTAGCCAATGGCTGCAATATAACAGTGAACAATTTAAGGGGATCTGGGGGTACCCACTGTAACTGCGGTTTATCATACTCAAGTTCAATTTCTCTAGCCAGACCCAGGACTGATACTGCCACACCTGTTCTCAATCAAGAAAATCACTTAAATAGGACATGCTTGTCAAAGTGAAGTTGACCAAAAGATCCTCAAACGTTAGACATCATGCAGAGATCTGAAGAAATTCAGGAACCAATGAGAGGAGAGAAAAAAAAAAAAAAAAGTGTGGAAAAGGTTATGAAGCCATTTCTAAAGCTTTGGGACTTCAGTAAACCACAGTGAAAGCCATTATCCACAAATGGCGAAAACAGTGGCGAACCTTGCCAGGAGTGGCCGGCCGACCAAAATTACCCCAAGAGTGCAGCACAGACTCATCCAAAATTTCACAACACAACATCCAAAGAACTACAGGACTCACTTGCCTCATTTAAGGTCAGTGTTCATGACTTAACCAAAAGAAAGAGACTGCGCAAAAATGGCCTGCATGGCAGAGTTCCAGGATGAAAACCACTGCTGAGCAAATTGAACATTAAGGCTCATCTTAATTTTTCCAGAAGACCTCTTGATACCCAAGATATTTGGGAAAAATACTCTGTGGTCTGATGAGACAGAAGTTTTTGGAAGGTGTGTGTCCCATTACATCAAGTGTAAAAGTAACACCCCATTTCAGAAAAAGAAAATCATACCAACAGTAAAATATGGTGGTGGTAGTGTAATCATCTAGGGCTGTTTTGCTGCTTCAGGACCTGGAAGACTTGCTGTGATAAATCAAACCATGAATTCTGCGGTCTACCAAAAAAATCCTGAAAGAGAATGTCCAGCCATCTGTTTGTGACCTCAAGCTGAAATGAACTTGGGTTCTGCAGCAGGACAATGATCCAAAATAACACCAAGAAAAACAAAATGAATACTTTGGAGTCACCTAGTCAAAGTCCTGACCTGAATCCTATTGAGTTGTTGTGGCATGACCTTAAAAACAGGGTTCATGCTTGATGTGGCATAATTACATTTCTGAAAATATGAGCAGGCCAAAATTTCTCTACAGCACTGTAAGAGACTCTTTGCAAGTTAGCGCAAACACTTGGTTGCAGTTGTTGCTGCTAAGGGTGGCCCAACCAGTTATTAGCTTTAATGGGGGCAATCACTTTTTCACACAGGTGAAGGTTTGGATTTTTTTTTTCTCCCTTAATAATAAAAACATTTAAAAACTGCAATTCGTGTTTACTTGTGTTGTCTTTGACAAAATGTTTTTGATGGGAAACATTTAAGTGTGACAAACATGCAAAAAAATAAATAAATCCGGAACAAGGCAAACACTTTTTCACACCACTGTAAATTGACCCAGAAGTATTTTTATAACAATCTCATCCATTGAAATTGTAAATCCATGTCTGAATTTCATTTGAGGACTCAAAAATTACAACTTTATGCATGACTGCAAGCCTTTGGAGGATCCTGCAGAGGTTATTCGGATTCCAACAGATTAGCTTCTGATTTGCTTGTTGCTCATCAGTGGCTTTTTTTAACAAGCTCTCTTGAGATGCATGTTCCTGACAGAAACTTTACTAAATATGCCTTACCTTTATCCCTATGCCTTTATTTACCTGTTCACTCTCAACTGGAAAAAAGGTATGACGCTCCCAACATGGAGGGAATAAAATAACTCATGAAATAGAAGCAAAATCTTTGTTATGACAATTAAAAATAATATATATTTTCACCTTTACCTGAACACAGTCAAGTGAACACTAACGGGTAACATTATGTTGCTTTTGCTCTACAACTGTTTGGATTACGTTCATAAAAGGTTTTAGTAAGTTTCAAGTTCCAGCCAGGGAGAAATTGAAAGAATTACTACATCCGTGTAGGTGAGTTAATGTTAGATGTTGAGACCTCCAAGTTATTCACATTGACTCAAGGGGATTCTGCATTGAGAACATACTGCACCATGCTGGATTTTTACTGGTTTCTTATGAAAACAATAATTAAAAGTAGAATTATGATGCAATTTATTACCTGAATTACACAACAGGTGACACTACAGTAGTTTTGTTTCATTCTTAACAACAAATTTCTGACACAGTCAGTCATGCTAGTTTTCCCAGAAGAGGAAATGTCCATGTCTAAAGTACAGAGACTGCAAAATGATAAATTTGTCATGTCCATTTCCCTCTGATTTGCATATTCAAATACTTGGTCAGTTAATCAATTCCATATTCCTTGCTCTCCTATGGGCCACTCCTCGTCAGATATGTGCCTGCTTTCATGCACTTACTTGTGACTATCATCACAGCAGAGTGATCAGCATTATCAAGCACTTCTTCAAAACTTGGAGAACCTGAAGCGACACCAAAGTAGTCATCTGCTTCTTTCTTTGTCTTGGCTGTTACAGCAAACTGACCATGATGGAGCACTTCATCTTCAATTCCAGAATTAGACTTATCAACACATGTTGGGCCTTTGAAGTTAGCAGATAGGTCTGATTCCATTTCTTTGATCTGTAGACCTTGAAGCACAGCTCCATCAAGTCCTTTACTGTCAGCATAGTAGGCTGCTGGCTCTGGTATCCTTTCCAGTTGTCTGCCAATCAATTTATCGGTAGACACAAAGAGAGTAGTGTCTAAAGTTTGTGACCAAAATCTGCTCTCAGATGATTCACTGACATCATCAAATTCTGGAGAGTCTGTTTTAGCCTTACTGTTGGCAGACTGTTCTCCAGCACTTAGCTCCAGTCTAGTGGTATCAGATGCAGTAGTTCGGATAAGGTGTGTGTGCTCTGCACTTGTGTTCCTACTTCCAACCTTGATCATACCAGCCTTGGGTGGGCAACTCTTATCGATGTTAGAGCACAGTTCAGCAATGGCAATCAAATCTGTGGAATTTTTTTCAGCAGAACCAAGATCAATGCTGGAGTTTTGTGCAGTAAAGGTTGTGTTTCTAGAAGCACCTCTTGGAGTGACAGTACTGTTGTCACTAAATGAACCCCTCATAGAACCATTGTAGGCAGAAGATGCAACTTCTCTGCTCTCAAACACATCTTGTTTTGGTTCTGTCCTCTGGCTGTCAGTCAGGGTTGGCAGACCCTCTTCCATCCATTCCTGATTATTTGTACTAGACATGCTAATTGCTGTGCGGGGCCTCAGTACTTCCTCTCTATCCGGGAACACAGAAGTCTTATGTTCCATCTTGGTCACTGATGAAAACGTTTCTATTTTTGTAAAGTGACCTTTGTGTTTTCTCAGTTCTTTCTGATCCACCCAGTCTTGTTGCTCCTCTGATTGAAAAGGTGAATCCTTCATGCTTGACCCCTCTTCATTTTTTTGGTGAGTGAGCCAGCCAGGACTGATAACTGTGTTCTTCACAGCTGAGGAGGACATTAACCTTATAAAGTCTCAAAACTTTCCAGGTAGCGACAGTAACAAATTCTTACTTTTGAATTAATAATACCCCAAAGCGCATGCAAAAAGCATGTAAAAACATACCTGTGGTATTTACACAAATAAAAGACTATATTCAGAGAACTTACAGTCCTGCATCTTCCCACATATGGAATCACAGCAAGAGCACATTGACATTGGTGCATCCAGCTCCTCCCACCTGAACACATGAAACAGAACACCAATGCAAGCTTATGGTTTAGACTAAACAAAAAGGGAACATATTCCTTAGTTTAAAAATTGTAGCTGTCCCTCAGCTAATTAAAAAGTTAGATGTGTGGTGTGCTTCGCTTTTATTTCCAGAATGGTACCATCAGATACCGTGTGCAGTCATCAATCAGAATGAAAACAAGCACAAATAAAGTATCAGTTCTAAGATCACAAAATACAGTAAAGCATACAACAGTCTTTTCATAAATGGAGAGAAGGACATAACACTTGCCAAGGTCATTAAGATTCAAAACTTCAGCTCTGTTTCTTCCTTCTTTAGCCAACATTCCATAGCTTGGAATGTGAAAAAGAACATTTACCTTTGATTTAGATATTATTTTGACATTCAGGACTCATGTTGAGCCTCTTTGGCTATATATTCTTCTGTGTCCTGAAGCTCCTCTTTCCAAAGTCTGAGAGAACACTCTGTTTGAGAACTCTGGTGTCCAATTCTATGCAACATTGTGTTGAAAGAGGTTCACTAATATTGTAAAACTTTGTGACGTGGAAATGATTACCAATGAATACATACAATTGTGATACGTTTACATGCCCTGGCAGGATTTGTGAAATCTTGGCTAGTTTTTGGATAGGACTGATCATGTGTAACTTTATTTAGGGATAGTGGTCAGGTGAAGCCATTTGTTATTACACGTCTGTGCCTTTTTAAACCATAACGACAACTGAAATTGCCCAAATGGCCCCCGATCAAAAGTTGACATACTGTAATCATTGTCTGTAGATAGTCAAGGAGTTTCTAAAATGCTTGAGACCACTGCACATTTCATCAAGGGCAACAAGGAGGTACTTGGGGTGCACAGTCGAGTTGCTAGAAAAAAAGTTGTCACTGTGGCAATGCTACAAAACAGCTGCTTATAATTTGCCAAACCGCACTTATACAATCCTCCAAACTTCTGTAACAAAGTCATTTGGAGTGCTGAGACTGAGATTGAACTATGGTCACAACAATAAACGCCACGTTTGGAGAAGACTCAACACTGCTTATGACGAAAAGTACACCATTGCTACTGTGAAACATGGAGGTGGATCTCTGTTTTTGGATGTGTGTGTAAGAGCTACAACAGCACATGCAATAATCAACAAAATTGATGGCAAGACGTATGCATCATGTTATCAGAAAATATTAGAGTACAATTTTCATTCATCAGCTGCACATGGGACACACTTGGTCTTTCCAACATGACAATGAAAGCACAAGGCCAAGTCAACCCTTAAAAGGACCTGTAGCGTCCAGATGGCCTAAATTTCTAACAAATTCTCTTTGTGTACAGGTATTTTTTGTTCATGTGATTCAGCTTGCTTTTAAAAAGAACCTCACAGAATTTGTCTGATTGGAAGGATGCATTGATGAGGGGCAGAGCAGAGAGATGCCGCCTCCCTATAGTGACACACTTCTCAAAGTAGGTTTGAAGTGTGTGTTTAATGCATGTCCCTCTGTTGAGCCCTTAAACTGCAATCGCTGTGGTGCTTTTTCAGTTTGAGAAATGCTTCTGGTTTTACATCTCATGGGTTGAACACAAGTGTTTTGTGCATATGCACAGAGGTGGGTAGAGTAGCCAAATTTTGTACTCAAGCAAGAGTAGTGTTACTTTAGAATAATGACTCATGTAAAAAGTAGTCCTCCAAATAACTGAGTCAGCAAGTACTCTGTGAGAGAGGGGGAGAAAAAAAAAAAGCATTGAGTAACTAGGAAATTCTCTTTTTTTTTTTTTTAAATGAAGCATGGACGTCAAAAATAAAAACAAAATATAAATTAATTCAGACTACGTACAAATAAAATCTTTATAAAATCTTAAAATTTAACTCCAAGAAATGGTCATATTACATTTTTCCACTTGTTAAACAGCACAATAGGCTCACCAGGCAGAGATTACAAAAACAGGAATGCTACAGTGGATATAAAAAAGTATACACACCTATGTTCAAATGCCAGGTTTTTGTTGTAAAAGAATTTTCACCAAGATAAATCATTTTAGAACGTTTTCCACAATTAATGTGACCTAGCATTTGTACAACTCAACTGATTTATTTTGGTATCTTTTTGAGAGGGGAGCAGAAATAAACTTGAATGTGATTGACTTGAACTTGACGTTTAACTTGCTGCCTTCTTGGCCAGGTCACCATTCCATTGCAAGAGAGATGTTCTCTTTTAACTGGTCTTTTACCTGGTTAAATAAAAAAAAATCTGGCTGCACAAGGATGCACTCTCTCATAACTGGCATGCGGCAGTGTTCAGAAGTAACAGATCACATTCAAACTCATGTTCAATGGGAGTCCACACACACCTGCCACCATTTCAATTTTTAAATGGGGGAAAAAACATTACAGAAACATTGTTTGCTTTATCCACTAAAATGACAATGAAGAAGCTGTTTGCTGACCAGACTTATTGATCATGCGTGTGTCAGGAAGAGTGTGAGCGAGCATGAGCAACTTACACAAAGTGTTTTCTCAAGTTAGAAGTGGGCTGAAATATTCAAGTTTGGGCAGCGACAAACCTACGCGGCACGTTAAAGCTGTTGTTTTTCATAGTCTAATGTAAACATGAGTCGAGCGCGGCTGTCACGACTCACTTTGATTTCCCGCGAAGACTGACATGTGACTTTGTGTCATTTGATTGGTGAACTTGAGCCAAACATCACTGTGGTAGTAAGTGTATTGGAGCAACGGCACCTGGTGCGGAAGTCAAAAACGAAAGTAAAAATAGATCGCGCACGCAATTACTGATAAATGAAAGTAGCGAGTGGCATGTAGATTATTGTAACGGAGTAAAAGTACTGTTTCTTCTCAACATAAATACAAGTAAAAAATGAGTCATTAAAACTACTCTGACAAGTACAATTTTTCCAAACTGGAGTAAATGTAACAGGGTAAATATAGCACCAAACAATTTTTTTCCTGTGTACCCCCTGAACAATTTTGTCATAACTTGAGTAGCCCCCTCACATGTTGATTCTCCAAAAGTAGAACTTAACGCAACTGATTATTGAATGAAAATAATTTCTATTTCATATCCTTCATTTGAACATTTAATTCTCAGGCATTGTCTTTTTAACTTAAAAATTAAAAATGTTGCCTTGAAAATGAATAAATAAAATATTAAGTCTAAAATAAACCTGCCTTTGTTATATATAACATTTATCGAGTGCTATAGGAACCCTCTCCTGAATCCAGAGCAACTGGATGTTTCAGCCATTGACACATGAGCCTGTTTTGATTTTGATAAGGCTGTGCCACAGGCCATCGTCTTTCCGGGTATACTGGTTGTAGTTGTTTGCATACCATTTTAATGACCGGCTTTCCACGCAAGGTTGGGGGATACTTTAAAAAAAAAATTATTCCATACGGTTACTAGTTAGCTGTTGGGAGGGGAAGAGAAGAAAAAAAAAAAAAAAAAAAAAAAAAGAACCTAATGTGATCAAGTACCATAACAATATGATTACTTTGAAATTACTCCAATACCAAATGTGCTAAAAACAAACTAAAATTAATATTTACCTCGTGAGGTAGCAATGATCTTCAGAATGGTGAGGGATCAACCCAAAACTACACAGGGGGACTTGGTCAATGACCTGAAGAAAGCTGGGACCACAGTCACAAAGGTTACCATAAGTAACACACAGTCATCATGGATTCAAAATTTGCAGCTCCCAAAAGGTCGCCCTGCTTATGCCAGAACATGTCCAGGCCTGTCTAAAGTTTGGCAATGACCATCTGGATGATCCAGAGGAGGATTGGGAGAATGTCATTTGGTCTGATGAGACCAAAATGGAACTTTTTGGTATAAACTTCACTTGCCATGTTTGGGGAAAGAAGAATGATGAGTGGCATCCTAAGAACACCATACCCAATGTGAAGCATGAGAATGGAAACATCATGCTTTGGGGCTGATTTTCTGCGTAGGGGACAGTACAACTGAGCTGTACGAGGGAAAGGATGAATGGGGCCACATGAGAGTTTGGCCAAAAACCTCATTCCCTCCTTAAGAGCATTGAAGGTAGAACATGGCTGGTTCTTCCAGTATGACAATTACCCCAACACACAACCCAGGCGAATAAGGAGTGGCTCCGTAAGAAGCATTTCAAGGTCCTGGAATGGCTTAGCCAGTGTTCAGACCTCAACCCAATAGAACATCTGTGAAAGGAGTTGAAAGTCAGTGTTGGCCAGCGACAGCCCCAGAACATGACAGATCAAGAGAAGCTCTGCATGGAAAAGTGGGCCAGAATAGCTGATACAGTGAGTGCAAACCTGGTACTACAGGAAACGTTTGACCTTGGTAATTGCAAACAAAGGTTTCATTGCAAAGAGTACAGAGTTAAACTTTTTGATTGTCCAAATATTTATTTTTCCCGCAACAATATACAATTATTTAAAAAAAATAATAAAAAAATCATGTGATTTCCTGGAATTCCCCCCCACCCCACTTTCTGTCTGTCAATGACAAAAACTGCAGACCTAATTATTATTATTATTTTTTTTTCCTTAAGGGGGACAACTTGCACAATCGATAGCTGTCCAAATACTCTTTTCCCCCAGTGTACGTATGTATGTCTGCCTGCATGTATGGGTCCCAGGACATTTGAAACAGAGCGCATTGAGTGTCACTCCCGACCAGCTAGTTTACCTTTTTTTTATTTACATTTATGTTTGGGAGAAAGTTGTGGAGGATTCAACACAGCATGGCAGATGACGAGAGCTGTGACAGCTAGCTAGAAAGGCGGCCGGTGCTCCCAGCCAGTAAGGATCTATGGCACCGAGACCGGTGTAAACCAACCCAGGTTCCATGGTACACCGATGGATCCAAGTAAGCAAGCAATGTGCTGGCATCGTTCTGCCACTCACGTCATCAGGCTGATGTGTCAATCATGCAGTTTTACTACAGAGTCTGTATTGAAGGGACATTTTTAAGTCTAGAATTATAAAATACTCGAAGTTCCAACATCCATTAGAGAGGTCCTTAAGTTGCTACAGCAGAGGAAAGTGAACGGTCTGGAGTAGCCATCACAGTCTCCTAACTTCAAAGTCATTGAGCCACTCTGGGAAGATCTCAAACATGCATTTAATGTAAGAGATTAAAGACAACCCAATGAAAGCGACCTGGAGGCCTTTTGCCACCTGAGAAACTAAAGGGCCTCTTCCACAACTATCACAAATGACTGCAAGCCATCTTTGGTGCTAAAGAGGGCAATACACAGTATTAAGAACTAAAGGGTACAGTATGCAAACACATTTTCTCTATTGCCAAGTTTTAATGATTGTGTAATTCTGGAATGCCTTTAGTTTAACTGGAACCCCATTAAATATAAAATGAGTGTTTTTGCCCAACACATTTGACAAATTCTGCCAGGGTATGTAAACTTAGGAGCACAACTATTTAAAAGCACAACTTGTTTTAAAATAAATAAAAAAATAAAAAAATACATTTTAAACACTTTATTCACATTGCAAATTAATTTGCATCTTAGAGACAACTGAGATTTCCCAAAACATAAACTTATGTAATAGTAATAAAATAGTATTAGTAACTCAGAACTCTCTTTCAGCACTTTAGATACATACTACACATGGACTTGGGCCAGTTCAGTAACTTCCATTCATGTGATTTTTGACACGACAGGATCACTTACCTTGCAGAAGTTTTGTTGTAGTTACAAGACTTTGATGAATGGGAAGTGGTGACACCAACTGACATTGAACAGTGAAGGTACAGGACCTATACACCGGTACATATTTTTGAAAATTGAGAGACAATGATTAGTTAAAAAAAATGTGCAAATTAAAAATGTTAAATGACTTATGCATTTTACATATTTGAAATTCATAAAAGAATTATGTACAAATATTTTTCTCAGTTTCTGACCTGTGAGACATCCCTGAAGAGAAAGGCATTGATTGAAAACTTAAGCATGCTACCACTCCTTGACCAGAAGGAGGAAGAACTACCTTCCCTCCGGCTCTCTGTCATACAGCTGCAAAATCAAAGCACATGCACCTCATTTAATGTAACTGATAAACCAATAACTGGAGATGAATTGGGCAGGTATATGTTCTTACTAGAGACACACCCGTAGTTAGTGATGATATCCACTTTGGGCATGCTGTTTGGGTTTTTGGAGTGCGTCACATAGCAGGAGTCAACAAACAGCTTCTCGCCTGGCAAGAGGCTTCCAGTCTGGGCAACAAAATTCACCGGCTCCCCCAGGACAAAAGAGTGGCCAGGAGAGAGGGGCTCCCACTGGGCTGCCAAAAACACATACACATTCAATGTACCTATGGATTAATAATAATAAAAAAAAAAAAAAAAAAAAAGCAGCTGAAATATTCTCCACACTAGCTGAATGCCACAATTTTGTTCTCTTAAGGACACGTTAATTCCAAATGTGATTCAATTTTTTCGTTGAATATTTACAAGAGGTGGGAAATGTAGAAAACAACAATCAATTCGAAGATATTCTAGACAACTGCATACGACTACTACAATTAGAAACGCGTTTATACTGTATAAATGTTCAACTACGACAACAGTGAAAGGTTTGCAATGGCACACACTTTTGATAAAAAAATAGCTGGCACTCAAAACGATTTTGCAGGGGTACCTCATGCTGTGACTGGTGGAAAACACCAAAGAGGCTTTTAAAATACAGTACATTTAAAAACAGAATCCATTTCTAAAGTTAGAAATTCAGTGTTATACAATTCGCAGCACCAGTTAATTATCTCAAGGCACTTTTTTTGTGGAGCAGGTCCTGGACTGAGATGAAACCCCCAACAGGAGTGAGCACTTTGGTGAATGAGACAAAGAAAATAAAATAATAATAATCCCCTCAAATAGGTAGAAAACCTTTAAATGGAACCAAGACTTGTCATTGGCTGTCTGTTTTCCCTGACGGGTTGGGTCGAGATACAGAGAGGGGAGGGACAGGAGTAGAGGCTTAGCTTATAACTTACATAGCATACTATAGTATCATTGGAAGATTTTGTGAAGGTGCTCGGGCTTTACCATTGCAGACAGTGAGGCTGAAGCGGAGTTTAGTTCTGAGACTCTTTATGAAGGTTGTGTGCTGAACCTGGGGTACGTAGCCAACTTGGTAAGAGTAATGAAACCTAAAACAAAAAGGACATTCATGTTATTAACAACACACAAAAAAAAAAAGTCATACTGTAAAACCGCATATAATGTCGAGCAGTACTTTTTACAGTTAATGAGAGTAAAAGTTCATGCTATCTATTGGTCCAGTGCTGGTTATTATTCACCAGTTTTTTCATGTACACCATTTTAAAGAGCGTGTGACAAAAATTACCTGTTGTAATAGCAGTGGATGGGGAGCTTGAATGGTAGTTCACGGATGATGTAGCCTTGCGGCAGTGGACTATAATAAAGCACATAAGAATACACCAACTGACCACTGGCAAGCACCTGAAAGAGTCAAATGAAAATCTTACATTGTTGATATGTGAAAAGGTTAATGGTACAACCAGCATTCCAGCCACAGTTCTGTCACTCCATCCACAACACAGTATGGAGCTTAATTTATTTGTGGGGTTGATCTTAAATTCCTTCAGGGGAATTAAAAAAAAACGTGACCATTTTTCAATGATGTCCTGAACAAGACATCATTATACAAAGTATACACAATGAAAACACGTTAAGAGGGCCTTTACCTGCGATGCAGACCCACAGTCGGTCAGTGCGTAGTGGAAAAATAGAAAGTGTGAGGTCACACTGGTGGGCTGACACGAGCCCAGATTGTACAGAGCCGGATGTGGCCACGCGCGCAATTGAAAGCGGTCCACGCGCACAACTATTTCATTGGAGCCGCACCAAACTTCCACGGGGCGCGTACGTGGACCCTGTGGCATGCTCTGGTACTGCGTGGTCTGTGGGAACAACAGCGCCGTCAGTTCGGAGGGAACCAAGCTCTGGCGAGGAGCGGGCCGAAGCAACTCTTTGGCCACGAGCGGCTGTGATGCGTGCCAGAACACGGGCAGGCGGTAGAATGAAGAGCGCCCAGCAGCGGCTTCGTCTCCGACCACCGGATTTACCCCCTCTGACCACGTCAAGCGCTGCACCGGACCACCCACTGCTGGACTGCAATAAAATAGCCACATGAACCACGAAAACACCAACATGACTAGAACTAAAATAGGGCGGCCGGGTTTGGGGGAGTTGAGCCGCAAACGGCAGAGAGCACACTGACGTCAAATCTGGCAGCTTCATCAGCACACCTGCGCTCCCCCTGATTGGACTGAGGGCGGGAAGCATGTGAGCCAAAATGGCTGCCATTTAAATGTATTTGTTAAAAGCCCTTCAAGAGGTTCAAAAGCCCGAGCAGTTTAGTCTATACTACAGCTATTTAAAAAAAAAAACAACAACTCTGTCTGTGGTAGGAAAAAAAAGAAAAAGAAAAAGAAATGTCCTCATTAAAGCCAGTTTGGTCAATATATGCTACAGCGATAGGTGGCGCTGCAATTCCTTGCTGTAGCCCTCGGTTTCAAACTCAAGGCCCTGGGGCCAGATACGGCCCGCCACATCATTTTATTGTGGCCCGCTAAAAGCAAATCATGTAGATCTACCCTTTGTTCTACTTGCTAAAATCTGTTCCAAAATTGCAAATTGTATTCACTTTTAATAATGTTGAGAGATTGCAATCATTTTTTTTGTTACTTAACCACTTTTTAAAATAAATTGAACAAATTGTTTTCCTTGACTTCGTAATTGAAAACTAGTTAATGTTATCCATCATTTTCATGTACATTTACTGTATATGGTTTCACAGTCATAAAAACCTTCTAAGGGAAACCATAACTATAATGTAACCAGCGACAAAAAATGAGATTGACAACCCTGCTGTTGAGGCAGTTCTACACAGCAGTCATTGAATCAGTACTGTGTTCATCCATCACAGTCTGGTTTGGTGCTGCCACAAAAAAGGACAAACTCCGACAGGAACAGCAAATCAAAATTGTGGAAAAAAAATTGTCGGTACCCCCCTGCCTACCCTTGAGGGCTTACACACTCCCAGAACTAAGACAAGAGGATGCAAAATTGTATTGGACCCTCCACATCTTGGTCACCAGCTCTTCCAGCTCCTTCCCTCTGGGAGGCGCTACCGAACAATGTAAACTAAAACTAGCAGACATTCCAACAGCTTCTTCCCTCTTGCCATTAACTTCTTAAACAGTTAACTTACAAATCCATTGTAACATGCTGCCAATTTTGTCTTGAGATTGTTGTCACATCTCTGTCGGGCCACTTATACATTATTTGTGCACTCGCGGTAGTAGTCTCATCACTCTGCACTCCAAATACTGTAGACAAATTCCTTCTGTGTTTTTGACATACTTGGCAAACAAACAACCATTCACATTCACATCTACGGGTAATTTAGTCATTAATCGACCTAGCATACATGTTTTTTGGAATGTGGGAGGAAACCAGAATACCTGGAGAACATCCACGCAGGCACAGGGAGAACATGCAAACTTCACACAGGATGGCCGGATTTGAACCCGGGACCTCAGAACTGTGAGGCAGATGTGTTAACTAGTTGCTCAACAACATGTCTGTGCACCAGTGCACAAAGCAAGGTCCAAAAAGACATGGATAAGAGAATTTGGTATGGATGAACCTGCCTTGCCTGCAGAGAGTCTTGCCCTCAACCCAATAGAACACCTTTGGGTTGATTTCGAGTGGACAGTGAGCCAGGCCTTCACGTCCAACATCATCAGTGTGCAACCTCACAAATATTCTCCTGGAAGAATGGGCAACAATTCCAATAACACAGTCTTTTCGCACAAGAGGTGAAGCGGTTATAGCTAGAAACGGGAGACCGACATCATAAAAACATACAGATTTAGAATGGAATATCACTTTAAATCATATGTGAGTCAAGACAGTTGCTGGCAGTTTGAAAACCCAAAGTCTTGAGCGGTCATCATGAAACATAAACGGCGCACCAGTTTGGTTTAAACTGTAACTGCCACACTATAAAACATTGTGAAATAGCAAAATACACGGCAATAACCGAGCAATGACGTGTGTGTTTGCGTGTGCGCTAACACCAAATAAACGGAAGGGTTGCTTGATTCAAAACGCTGATGACACGTTCTGAGTTATATTTATCAATTAGCTGCTGTATATCTGCTATAGAATCTTCTCAAAATGGCAGTTATGGATTGGAGAGTGGGGTCCTAGAAGTATCAAGAGGAATTTGAAGTCTTTAAAATCGGACTTTTCATGTTTTTCGAAAGAAATGACGTAAATGACTTTACAGGGTCTTTAAGTTTTTTTAATTTTTTTTTTATTTTTTGCAACTCTGCAGCGACCTCTCGCGGTCAGGGTTCGGAGGCAGGGGAGGCCACGCCCATTAAGGAGACCGGAAGAGACTCGGCTTTCCTATGCGCACGATGCCGGGCCGTGTGCGTGCGGAACCTTCACGCGGACGAGCCGCACTCGGTGGGGGCTCTCGTGTGTCTTGTTCCAGGTTCACCCGTGAGGGGTCCGTATGCTACCGCTACCAACCCAGGTGGGCGCAGGGCTCGTGATGTAGCACCGCTAGGCCGGTTACCCCGTTGGAGGTGGGTGATTTGTTTGGCCCATTGTTTCATCCCTGCTTTGTTGAACGACTCTGGCCACATTACTGTGTACCGTTCGCGTCCGCCCCAATGTTGAATACATCTCCCTTATCAGCTTGCTTTCTAAGACTGCTCGACTTGTAAGTCGACATCCACACGTCGATTGATAGAATGGTGAATTAGTGAGAAAGCAGACCGCGAGTCGCTGCTTATCTCGTGACTTTATCGTAATGCAAGTGGAATAGAACTGACAAAAGTAACCAATTGCATTGATTGATTGTGACACACTAATGTATGAGGCCTATCGTTGGCCGTCCAGTCGGATCAGTTTAAGTGCGCGGCGTTTCATTAACATGTAGTTGCTAACGTCGTTTATAGTGAACGCGATGTGGCTGCCAAATGCCACTGTAATCAATAAAAGCAACTCTTGTTGATCTTTATTTATTATGACTGAAGGCTATCTCAATGATGGACAAGAGTAGTAGTGATCTAAATTGATGTCCGAATTGCAGTAACACATTTTCTGTCACATTTCCAACCCTCTGTGGACGTGTTATTTTGAACGTTCATTTCCACTCACAAATAATAAGTTTATGTAAAAGAGCCAAATGTAAAAACAAAGTCGTATTGACGTACTATAAAAACAGCACTTAAATTCTTCACAAAATGTGCTCGGTTCAAAACCATGTTTTCTATTCATTGAGAAAGTCTGTGCACTTTTTCCAATGAATTTTCACAAATTTAACTGAATCCTGATCTAATCTTCTACACAGATTAAAAAACAACATGAAGTCTGAAAATAAATTTTCCTAAAAAAGTCCATCACTTTTACTTTAAAAGCTGAAGGCGAGTCATATATTAATTGTATGTCAACAAATCAAGAGTGCAAGACTAATTGTTTTTCTTTTGTCAGGACACAAGATTTCCACACCTGCTCAGTAAGCAAAGCAGAAGAAGCATCTGTCATTCATGTCAACTCTGCAAGATGAGTACAGACAGACCCAAACGGAATATCATCAAAAAAAAATATGTGAGCAAAATGTATACTGTATATTACTATAAACAAATGCTTGTTTACTGGATGTAGAAGAACACACCTGTTACACTCACCACCAACAACATTAGGTACACATGTATGGTCTAATCAAATCAAGAACACTACAAGTCTGGAGATAATTCTCCATTTTAAATGACACTCAAGAGTTATTAAGCACAATCTTAATATTGTGGTTGCAGTTTGGAGTATTGTGCCATGGAACTATTTACATCCTACTGATAGGTGTTTATCATATTTTGGGTCCATTATTTAGCTAAATGAGTGTAGTAAATCTGAATTTGAAGCAACACTTCTCAGTATGATACAAAGTAGTCGACCGCTGAACTGCCGATGGACTCTGTATTTTTGTTAAAATTGGCTGTTTCCATCACAGTGAGTAAGAATGGGTAACAGAAATTTGTCCGCATGACCTAATATAAGTCATCTGTTTTAAGTCCTACAAGTAATCATTAAGAGTGTCAGAATGTGAAGATTTTTGGTTAATAAGATGACATGTACAGCCATAGCGCAAGATGATTTAAAATAAATAAATAAGTAATTAATTAATTACCAAGTGGAAATTCACTTTACACTCTGCTGTAACCACACCCTCCAAAATATAAATAAAAACAGTGAGACAAATTCCTTTATTTTTGCTGTAGCTAAAAAAATATTTGGGTTTGACATCACAAGGTAAATATGAGACAAACATTTAACATTTTCAGGTTTTGTTTTCAGGTATTTAGAAATACACGACATAAAAGAGAGCATTTTGTAACAAGTCACTTTTTGATGACCAAAAGTAGTGGATTATAACAGATTAAAAAACAATGTGATTAGACTTTGTGCCCATGAGCAGTTTGGTGGTTCCCCAAGGACAGTGTTCATAAACAGTATTAACTGAATATTTCAGTGAAATATAACAACCTACTCTTAAGTTTTTGGGGACTATTAGAGTGATTAGCAACTAGTAAAGGCTGTTTCACACCACTGTGCCCAAAAAAAGTATTTACCACTGTCCTGATTTTTGAATAATGATACAATTACTGTAATTACTCGTGTATAATATGCATTTCCCCCTCACCCCAAAAATTGTCAAAAGTCAATGGCGCGCTTTATACGCGGGTATAGGGGAAAAAGGGAAATAATCTTTCCCATTTGATAAATGTATGCCGCCAGCTAGAGGTTATGAAAAAGATGTACACTTTCATTCCAATATGCCACTGTCCCCTAGAGGTTATGAGAAAGGTGTACACTTTCATTCTCATATGGCACCACCACCTTGTGGGTATAAAAAAGGTGTAGCCCACACTTTCATTCCAATATGGCAGGGGTACGTATGACTGCATATTAGACTTGACACCGATTTTATCGGCCTTATCGGTATCGGCCGATAAGAAGAAGAAGAAGACTTAGCATTTTATGCTGATCGGCTTTAATGTCATAATTCGCCATTGATCGGCTCCGCAAAAGACATTTACTCCGTATGTTCACATACTTTTAATACGATAGCAGGCAACAAAAACGTTATGTAGCCTAGCAAGTTAGTGCTAACGCTAACGGTTGTACGTAAACATGCCGCCATTCTGTCGAATCATGCTGGAAAGTTTCGGTGTGGGTGAAGTAATTTAATTACAATAAAGTAATTTAATTACAGTAAGTTAGCACCCATTATTTCTGTCACCGTTGTAATGTTGGTTTGACCTGACTGATTAGAATACACAATCTGACTAGAGCAGTGATTTCCAACCTTTATGGAGCCAAGGAACATATTTTACAATTGAAAAATCTCACGGCAAACCAACAAACAAAAATTTCTCAAAAAGTGGATGTATTTACTTCGTGCCATCCAATAGAAGACCGTTAATTTGTTCTGTCTGTCACTATGCCTCACTGGGATAAATAGAGGAACAAAGATACATTATTTATTGTAAATATAATTTTTTGAGCAATTAAGTAAGTACACAAGGGCGGCACGGTGACCGACTGGTTAGAGCGTCAGCCTCACAGTTCTGAGGAGCGGGGTTCAATCCCCGGAGTTTGCATGTTCTCCCCGTGCCTGCGTGGGTTTTCTCCGGAAAACAACCAGAAGCCTAGATATTTATATGCATCAACAAACGCAATTCCTTTACCATACACCAAAGGCATGAAAAGGGTGACAAAATAGGTTTTTTTTCAGGGGATACCGCAAGAGAATTGTTTTGATTTTAACATAATATAAGCAATCTGGAAGACTCTAAAGAGTACAATAAGGCAAAAAAAATACAAATTTTTCACGCTGAAAAACGTATTTACACCGCTCAAGTACATGTTGATGTACAAATTTAAGATTAAAATTAAATTTGCCTCATTTCTATGCTTTTTTGTTCTGGCCTCCAACTTGAGCCAGGCCCATCTCCAACTGGACCTGATGACTGCTTCACGCTGTGCTACATGAATAGCATCCTCCTCTTTAAGCACTCTCGTTCCGGAAAAGAATTGACTAAAATCTGTTTCACTTTTTTTCATTATTACCAACTTCAAAAGCTAATCCCAAATGCAACCTCCAGGAAAATATTAAGTATGTTTTGTTTTTAATGGCCATTTCTGAATTTGAAGTTAGTTCATTCTGTGTTGTGACATAATCGTTACTTAATACATTTAACATTAACATCAGTAAACTAATTACATAATTGTAGCCGCGTTTCCTAATTAATAAAAAATGTACTACCGGAGTGGTGGCACGGTGGCGTCGCCCTCACATTTCTGAGGACCGGGGTTCAATCCCCGGGTCCGCCTGTGTGGAGTTTGCATGTTCTCCCCGTGCCTGCGTGGGTTTTCTCCGGGTACTCCGGTTTCCTCCCACATCCCAAAAACATGCATGGTAGGTTAATTGAACACTCTAAATTGCCCGTAGGTGTGAATGTGCGTGCGAATGGTTTGTTTGTATGTGCCCTGCGATTGGCTGGCAACCAGTTCAGTTGTACCCCGCCTCCTGCCCGATGATAGCTGGGATAGGCTCCAGCACGCCCGCGACCCTAGTGAGGAGAAGCGGCTCAGAAAATGGATGGGATGATTAAGTACACAAGTATATACAGTAAATGAACAGGTCATTTAAATAGACACATTCCTCCATCTTGTGATCGGATCGGTGATTGGTTATCGATTATCGTTTTTAAACTCGCTGATCGGTGATCGGCCCCAAAATTCCTGATCGTGTAAAGCCTACTGCATATATGTACAGTTGTGCTCATAAGTTTACATACCCTGCCAGAATTTCTCAATTATTATTATTTTTTAAATATGACTGAACATTCATTCATTAATTTCTTTATGGCTATGTTTTGTTTAATGATAATGCTTTTCTGAAATGGTTGACCATCTAATTTGAATCCCATTAAAATAAAATTAAATGTTTCGCCTGGCCTTCCATGTTTTCTTTAAAGAATTGTCCACATCTTACAGATTCTGCTTGGGTAATCAAAGATATGAGCACAACTGTGTGTTTTCTTATTTACTAAATAAAAGTAGGGCTGTGAACTTTCAAAATAAGAGCAACTAAATAAAAAAGTATTACGTATTTAAATAGTGTTTCACTTCAGAATAATTATTTGAAAAAAAACGAACAACATACAGATAATACTTCGTTTTGGTCATATGGCTAGAAGCAAAATCATGAATTGTAAAAATGCTTTATACATGGGTAGAAGGGTTTTCCAGAATTTTGAGGTCAACTTTAGGGGGGGTGTATTATACATGGGTGCGCATTATACACGAGAAATTACGGTAATTCTGCCATCTGCCTTAAAAGCATTCCTGTGGCTGGCCATCAGTTCGTACATACCAGCAGGTCCACCTCTAAATGGCAACCTCCGGGGGAAAAAAAAATGAAAATAAAAAAGACGAAAGGAAGGTTTTGGATTGGCCAAGTCCTGAGTTAATGCAACTGAGATGCTATGGTATGACCTTAAACGAGAAGTTCATGCTCGAAAAACGTCTAATGTGACTGAGTAAAAACAATTCTGTGAAGAAGAGTGGGTCAAGATTCCTTCCCAGTGATGCAAAAGACTCATCCCACCTAGTTATGGCAAATGCTTGATTTCAGTTACCGGTATTTATTTTCATGTTAAATTGGATTATTTGTTTTTCCCCTTTTAATAAACAAACTTATCATTTTGAAACTTTAATTTCAATTTACTTGGGTTTTCTTTGCTAGGAAATTGCTTTGTTGACCTGAAACATTGAGAGTAAGTGTGATCCATCCATCCATCTATCCATCCATTTTCTACCGCTTATCCGAGGTCGGGTCGCGGGGGCAGTAGGTTTAGCAGGGAAGCCCAGACTTTCCTTTCCCCAGCCACTTAATTCAGCTCTTCCGGGGGGATCCCGAGGCGTTCCCAGGCCAGCCGGAAGACGTAGTCTCTCCAGCGTGTCCTAGGTCGTCCCCGGGGTCTCCTCCCGGTGGGACGTGCATCTGAATCAGATACCCCAGCCGCCTCATCTGGCTCCTCTCGATGTGAACGACTTTTCCGACTGAGGACCATGGTCTCAGATTTGGAGGTGCTGATTCTCATCCTAGCCGCTTCACACTCGGCTGCGAACTGCTCCAGTGAGAGTTGGAGGTCACGGCTTGATGAAGCCAACAGAACAACATCATCAGCAAAAAGCAGAGATGCAATACTGAGGCCACCAAACCGGACCCCCTCTACGCCTCGGCTGCGCCTAAAAATTCTGTCCATAAAAGTGACAAATTCTGTCCATAATCGGTGACAAAGGGCAGTCTTGGCGGAGTCCAACCCTCACCGGAAACGCGATGTTGCAGAGACGTGTCAACCAGGACAGCCCTACAACATCAAGCGCCTTGAGGAACTCCGGCGCAATCTCATCCACCCCCGGGGCCTTGCCACCGAGGAGCTTTTTAACCACCTCGGTGACCTCAACCCCAGAGATAGGAGAGTCCGCCTCAGAGAACCCAGACTCTGGTCCCTCATGGGAAGGCGTGTCGGTGGAATTGAGGAGGTCTTCGAAGTATTCTCCCCACCGGCTCACAATGTCCAGAGTCGAGGTCAGCAGCGCCCCATTCCCACTATACACAGTGTTGATGGTGCACTGCTTCCCCCTCCTGAGACGCCGGATGGTGGACCAGAATTTCCTCAAAGCCGTCCGGAAGTCTTTCTCCATGGCCTCACCAAACTCCTCCCATGCCCGAGTTTTTGCTTCAGCGACCACCAAAGCTGCATTCCACTTGGCCACCCAGTACCCATCAGCTGCCTCAGGAGTCCCACATGCCAAAAAGGCCCGATGGGACTCCTTCTTCAGCTTGACGGCATCCCTCACCGTTGGTGTCCACCAACGGGTTCGGGGATTGCCGCCACGACAGGCACCAACCACCTTAGGGCCACAGCTCCGGTCAGCCGCCTCAGCAATGGAGGCACAGAACATGGTCCAGTCGGACTCGATGTCCCCGCCTCCCCCGGAACATGAGCAAAGTTCTCTCGGAGGTGGGAGTTGAAACGCCTTCTGACGGGATTCCGCCAGACGTTCCCAGCAGACCCTCACAATACGTTTGGGCCTGCCACGTCGGACCGGCATCTTCCCCCACCATCGGAGCCAACTCACCACCAGGTGGTGATCTGTTGACAGCTCCGCCCATCTCTTAACCCAAGTGTCCAAGACATGCGGCCGCAAGTCCGATGACACGACCACAAAGTCGATCATCGAACTGCGACCGAGGGTGTCCTGGTGCCAAGTGCACGTGTGGACACCTTTATGCTTGAACATGGTGTTCGTTATGGACAATCCGTGATGAGCACAGAAGTCCAATAACAGAACACCGCTCTGGTTCTGATCGGGGGGGCGGGGGGGCGTTCCTCCCAATCACGCCCTTCCAGGTCTCACTGTCATTGCCCACGTGAGCATTGAAGTGCCCTAGCAGAACGATGAAGTCCCCAGCGGGAGCGCTCTCCAGCACCCCCTCCAAGGACTCCAAAAAGGGTGGGTACTCTGAACTGCTGTTTGGTGCATACGCACAAACAACACTCAGGAACCCCCCACGCCCCCGCCCACCCGAAGGCGGAGGAACGCTACCCTCTCGTCCACCGGGGTGAACCCCAACGTACAGGCGCAGAGCCGGGGAGCAATAAGTATACCTACACCTGCTCAGCGCCTCTCACCGTGGGCAACTCCAGAGTGGAAGAGAGTCCAACCCCTCTCGAGAGGACTGGTACCAGAGCCCAAGCTGTGCGTGGAGGAGAGTCTGACTATATCTAGTCGGAACTACTCAACCTCACACACCAGCTCTGGCTCCTTCCCTGCCAGAGAGGTGACATTCCACGTCCCTAGAGCCAGCTTCTGTAGCTGGGGATCGGATTGCCAAGGTCCCCGCCTTCGGCCACCGCCCAGCTCGCACTGCACCCGACCCCTATGGCCCCTCCCACAGGTGGTGGTAAGTGTGATAAATATGCAAAAAAAATCATGAAGGGGGCATATACTTTTTCACGGCACTGTGTATGACGTGTCTGGCTTATCTACAGTCATGTTGTATGTAATTGTTGTAGAATAACTCCCACTGATGCTTATGTATTTCTTTGGTTCTGTAGGACATCAGTGATGGAATGCCCTGGTGTGAAGAACGTCTTGTGCGCAAAGTTCTTTTCCTCTCCCTCAGGGAATTCAGAGACACACGCCGTGCTACACATGGTCACTTACCTGTATATGGGCACAAACACAAGCATGTTGCAAAAGCTGCACTTTCACATGAACCACAAAAGTCAAGTCAAAAGCCCCAGCAACAAAGAGTCTCACACAGACTACAGAATATGCAGAAAAATACACACAGTCTCCAAAACACTAAAGTTAAGTCAAAACATCATCGTGATCGCACTAACAAAGTGCAAAAAACTAACTTATCTCAGGATACATATTCACCAAAAAGTAAAAGTAATCATATAGAACGGAGGATTCACACGCAACCTAAAAGGTCTCGAGAAAAAACTGTGCAGCACACCAGTTTCCAAGAACATTCACACAATAATTCAGTTTCAACCAGGACACTACGGTCACAAAAAATGCCAAATCCGCCATTAATGTCAACCTCTAAATATACAAACACTACAAAACCACAGACAACCCAGCACAAGCACAGAGTTAAAAATATGATGCCACCCAAGAATGTACGGACACTCCTGAGGACTCCTGTCCCGACCAGGAATCGGACGTCACGCTGTCCCAAAGGGATCAAGGGTTAGTACCACACTTAAATTTCCTTGCTCAGTCTCTATATCTCGGTAGAATCTAACTATGGTAAAATAAATCAGTGTCAGGTCATTTTACAGCCAAGCTCTGAAAATGGATACATTTAGTATAATCTACTATCTACACAATAGTTATTACATTTTGTGATATGACAGTAATCGATGCAAAATAAAGCATAATGCAAAATATTATTTTGTCATCTCGTTTAGGCATCGTGGATGAACATTCATTCTCTGGATAATCTTGTTCAGGTACTAAAATTTCAGCATGTTTGCTTAGGTTCCCTAGTGAATGGCACCGGCCAGTGTCCGTCCTCGCGGTCAGGCAGCTCAAGCTGGAGCTGGTCCTTCCAGTCATGCCCACAGCGCCACCCTGTCAGCCTCCTTTGTGACAAGGATGACCCACATAGCAGGAGGTCAGCTCCTCTTGTTATTCACCCTTGTGTGTCTTTGTGCATCGAAAAACTTGGCAACGGACATGTTCGTTTTTTTTTTATTTTTTAAATTTAGTTTTTTTTTTTTTTGAGAGGCAGGGACACTTCATTAAGAATCTAAGGAGTGATGGACAAACAAAGTTGTTTTCGCAATGGTGTCAACTGTCATTATCATGTGTCAGAGTTCGAAAGAGTGTTATGGTCAGGCCGACCTCAGGACGGATGTAGCACAATTATATTATGCCTCAAGGTGGAAGTTAAAAAATAAAAATAAAATAAAATTCTGATTTGTCTTTTTTTGTGTTTGTGTAGGCCAAGGCTGCAAGCGCAAAGAAAGTTTGCCCAGTCACCACCCAGTTCTCCTGGTCCACCATTGACATCATCACCACAGTGTAGGCACAGCCACAACCTAGCAGTAGTCAGCAGTCTAACCAGACGTCGACCCAAAACTGAGGACTTCTTATCTTTTCTCTGCCTAAGAGGTAATTAATTTCATTTAATCAGTGACACAAGCTGAATTCATTTGTATACAGGAAGTCCTCGAGTTACGACGTACTCGACCTACGACGTTTCGACTTTACGACGTCCGTGCCTTGTCCGCCATCTTGTCCCAACACCGAAGTGTTTCTGTTTAGCTAGTGCATAGTGTTTGTGCGGCGGGAGTATCTTTGCCTAATCGCCCTCCTTTTTTCACACACTCAGCAGTAATGGTCAGTACAGCATCTTAGTTTTTTATTTTAATGTATTTTAGTTTCTTTATATGAAGTGTTAACCTTTCCTGCTACGGTCACCTGACCGTGGTCGGGAGACGCAGGGGTTAACTCCCTTCTCTCGTTGCACAGCTGAGTTGGGTGGCGGCAACAATAAAGGCACGAAGCACCGATTTGCTGCTTTAATGCGTTTATTAGCTCCTCTGCACATTCAACGTCAACGGATCCTCCGCTAATCGCTACTCTTCCCCGTCACTACACTTGCTACTATACACACTCGCATCGGCGCGCACTCCTTCCTCCTTCGCAGTCCTGTCTCACTCACATATCGACGCACACGCCCACACACACTGTTTTAGCAACTTCTCTGTATTTTTGCATCTAATCATTCTCACGCAGGTCACGCCGGTGCACTGTCACAGACACAACTAAATAGTGATTTTTCTCTGTGACGTCAGGTTCAGCAGCGTTGCCAAGAAACATGGCCTTCTTGAGTGGACGAGAGAAGGAAGTAGTCACCAATCGACATTTTAATTCCAGTCTTTCCAGCAGTCCAAAGACTGTCATTGACAGGAACAATACAGTCACACAAACAGGTGCTCATCTACATTCTCTATGACTGTCTGGATACAGTGGTTTCATATGTGATTGCAATGTTAAAATTTAATTAAGTGCAAAAAAAAAAAGGGGCAAAAAAATGCTTTGAGAATTAAATAATATAAAAAGTTTACCTTACTTTCACCTTATATTAATTTCTTAAGCAGTGAGAAATAAGAAAAATGACAATGCATATTCAAGACTTATCAGTAGATTTTGTCAAATATATTATGTCACTGACATCTACCTACTCCTGTGATGCTTTCTGATATACTGTCCCAGGGGATACATTCCTGACCCACCCGTGTTGGGTGAAAATCCACGATATAGAGCATGGCTTAAAGTACTTAGCTTTAGTTTTTTTAACAAGACACGCCCTGGGTGTGTGTGTGTTAAAAAATACAATGCTCACGTGACATGGCGAGCGATCGTGGCAGATAGAGGTGTACGTGTGCTGTAGAAATGTCTACCATACGGTTTGTAATTGTATTATCTTATATTTCCCTCTCAGCGCGACTGAGGGGGAGTTAGTTCATCTGGGTTTTTACTCCTAGGGGGTAAGGCGGCGCCGCTCACTGCGGGCTGGGCGTACAGGCCCACCGACTTTCACATACGGGAAGCGGAGTAGCCACGAGCCTCACTGTTGATTGATTGGCAAAGAGAAGCCTGGGATCCCGCAGTGGCCAGCCAGGTTGCCACTCGGCGCCAAAATGAAGCATGCTGTATAACCATGAGAACGGAGTGTAGTGCAGCTAGCTGCCTTCTTAAAACCCATTCACTGCCAGCCCTCCCAGTTAACATGGATATTTTACTTTTAAAGCTCTCAGTGGCAGTGATTTTAATCAAAGCACAAGCAAGTGATCCACCATTCTGTCACAGTTTGTGGGCAGGCCGTCGCTGTCTAAGCACAGTGGCGTGGTCCAAGGAAAACCCAGTCAAACTGGGCCTTTCACCTCCACATGAACTCAAGTATTGTACTTGACTTTTGACAAACAAAGGCTGAGTGAGTACTGTCATGTCATTTCGGGCAAATTTTTCCTCCTTTCTATATCTGTCACAATTACCTGACAGCTTAAGTTACTGTACATAACCGTTTTTATTTCCTCCCCTGTCCATTAAATATTTACCACCCAAAATTTTCAATATTAATGTTGATTATCAACTAAAAAGTGTGAATTTGATGAAATTCTCCTACTTCCTGAGCTCAATAAAGTCCTGAGTCCTTTTGTGGAAAAGTATAAATAACCAGGTCATTTTTTAAATTGGCTGGTTATCTGTTCATAGTTATTTGTATGATAATAAATTGGTTATCCATTCATAAATTATCTGTATGCAGTAATGCCCCCCCTCCATGGGGGGTTAAATTCCAGTCCACCTCTGCAATAAGTGAAATAGAAATACCCTATTTAAATACACCCTAGGCATGTTTTTATTACATTTGTAGCACTTATTTTTGTTGTTGTTGAAAGGACTATAAACACACCTAAAACAATACAAACTCGTTTAAACAATATAATGAGAGCAAGCAACAGCAATGGATAACAAGAATATTGTACATTCATTCATTCATCTATCTTCCGTACCGCTTATCCTCACTACGGTCCCGGCGTGCTGGAGCCAGGCATATTGCGGCATAACGTGGTACTACACTGAAGGCACGCAACTCTAAATTTGGACTTGCCTATATAGTATTTTAAAAACTCTTAATAAACGATTGCCTAAAAATCTGCGAGTGGGAGTGCGAAAAGTGAATTGCGTTGTAACGGTGCTTCACTGTATTACAAAATGTTAAATACTTAATATAAAGGCGACATCACTGAACAATCAAGTAGGTTTCACGTATCAGAAGCTAATTCTAATCTGTGCATCTAGAAAAACACAATGCAGCTCTCCTTAGCATTTGGCTTTGACAAGATGGTGTTTAAGACAGCAGGGGAGAACGACTGAGAAACTATGTTGGGGAGGTTTTTGTGACGACACAATTCTTAAAATGAATAATAGTTCACTCGCGGACACATTTTTCAGGAATAGCCAGTCAACAAAAGATTTACTTGGTTGTTTAGTTTCACACTTGATTAATGGGCAGGCACACCAGGTATTATGCTGGTATTATTAAAAACAAAAAAAATCCTAATCAATATTTAGGGGTTAATAACTATCTTGCTGACATGAACGTATTTTGTCTTTGTGTATGTTGTCCTGCAGTGCAGCCAGGCTGTAGGTCACTGAACCTTGGAGGCTCTGACTATGCAGAGGGCAGTTCCATCTGCCATCTAACTGCCCGGGCACAAAGGAGAAGGGAGAGAGAGAGGAAGGAGGAGGAGGGGCAGCGGATAAAGAATGAATGTATGGAGGCTGGCAGGAGAGAGGAAGTTCCAAAACACCACCTGAGACCTAGGCACTTCTCCATACAGCTCAGGAAGAATAAAAAGGTCTATTCATTTCCTTTCATTTCTGTTTCTGGAAGATGTCTAGATTATTGTGATGGGACAGGGCTGCCAAATCGTGATTTGTTGTGGCCCAACAGATTGGAAGGAGGAAAAGACAGGTGCCTTGCACACTTATTAGTAGTCATTGGCCTAATCATCTTTTGACTTATCTAAATTAGACCGTACACCACTGGTGGGCAATTAATTCTCCCAAGTGCCTATGTGAGAAACTGGAACGGTTTTCGAGGGCCACACCAAAATGCTAACCTCAATTGTGTTCAATATTAATTTAAAGGAGACATGCATTTTTTTCACAATTAAAAAAACGTTCCGATGATATTGTCTTATGTCTGGGACAAACCTGTTATACCCTAGAACAGTGATTTACAACCTTTATGGAGCCAAGGCACGTATTTTACAATTGAAAAATCTCACTGCACCCTAACCAACAAAAATGTCACTAAGTGGATACATTAATTACTGTATGTACTTCCTGCCATCTAATAGAATAGCATTTATCTGTTGTCTGTCACTATACACACAAGAACATTTACAGATTTTGGAACTCTGTGCACACATAAGGCGCACCGCATTATAAGGCGCACCGCATTATAAGGGGCACCGCATTATAAGGCGCCCCGAGCTTTAAGCACGCCTTATGGTCGTGAAAATATGGTACTTATTTTCCGCTAACTATACTGCGTTAGTTTGGCTTTTGTTAATATAATGACCGGGGACAGAGCTAGTAGTTCTGCTTACCTTTTAGCTATGCCATGATAGTGTTTCAGGCAGTCTGGACGTGGCCAGTAAATGTTAATTTATCGTGGTGGAGGAGGACTGAGAAACTTGTAGTGGAGGTGTTTATTATGAAACGTAGCAGATTTATAAGACACAATTTTCAAAATGAAGAATGGCTCGCTCACACGCATTTTCAGAAAAAGACTGCAAACAAAAGATTCACTTGGTTGTATAATTTTACACTTGGTGAGTGGGCAGACAATTCAGAGGCCCAACTATTTTTATATCAGCAAGTCCATCCATCCATCTGACAGTTAAAATCAGATGTTTACATACACTATATAAAAGATACTTTTTTTCTCTCTGACATTAAATCAGACTCAATCCCAATCCCTCCCTCAGCAACATGATGCTACCACTCTTGTATTTCACTGTTAGGATGGTGTTCTCTGTTTAGGAAGCTTTCCCTCTTTTGTAACGATGCTCATTTTGGCCGAACATTTCAGTTTTAGTTTGTCCAGAATATAGGACTTCTCTTGTTTCTTTTGGAATAATGGCTTCTTTCTGGCAGAATGGTCTTTCAGGTCATGTCAGTACAGTACTAAAAAAAAAAAAGTCATGAAGAATTGTCTTAAAATCTTTAATTATTCTGCCATTTAGCAAATATAAATAATTGTGGTAATCCAAATTGATTGTTTTTTATATAGTGTATCATGGTATGTAAACGTTCCATTCCGGATCGGTTGTGGTCCGGGTTAACAACGCCGGCACCGTTAACCTGCAGGGCGCCAGTGGAAATTCAGCTACTGTGGGTCAAAGACGAAGGAGAGGTGGAAAGCGGGTTCTTAGGCAGAAAGAGAAGAGGAAAGCACAGAGCCTACAATTGTGGGGACATTGAATGTTGGTACTATGACAGGAAAATCTCTGGAGTTGGTTGACATGATGATTAGGAGAAAGGTTGATATATTGTGTGTCCAGGAGATCAGGTGGAAAGGCAGTAAGGCTAGAAGTTTAGGCGCAGCGTTTACATTATTTTACCATGGTGTAGATGGTAAGAGAAATGGAGTAGGGGTTATTTTAAAAGAAGAGTTACCTAAGAATGTCTTGGAGGTTAAAAGAGTATCAGATCGAGTGATGAGGCTGAAACTTGAAATTGAGGGTGTTATGTATAATGTGATTAGCGGCTATGCCCCACAGGTAGGATGTAACCGAGAGGTGAAAGAGAAATTCTGGTAGGAGCTAGACGAAGTAATTCTGAGCATTCCAGACAGAGGGAGAGTTGTGATTGGTGCAGATTGTAATGGACATGTTGGTGAAGGAAACAGGGGTGATGAAGAAGTAATGGGTAAGTACGGCATCCAGCAAAGGAACTCGGTGGGACAGATGGTGGTAGACTTTGCCAAAAGGATGGAAATGGCTGTAGTGAAAAACTTTTTTCCAGAAAAGGCAGGAACATAGACATGACCTACGAGAGAGGAGGTAGAAGCACACAGGTGGATTACATCTGGTGCAGACAATGTAATCTGAAGGTTACTGACTGTAAGGTAGTGGTAGGGGAAGGAGTGGCTAGACTGCATAGGATGGTGGTATGAAAGATGACTGGTGGTGGTGAGGAAGATTAAAAAGACAAAGGCAGAGCAGAGAACCATGTGGTGGAAGCTGAGAAAGGAAGAGTGTTGTGTGGCTTTTTGGGAAGAGCTGAGACAGGCTCTTGGTGGACAGGAGGATCTTCCAGAAGACTGGACCACTACAGCCAAGGTGATCAGGGAGACAGGCAGGAGAGTACTTCGTGTATCTTCTGGCAGGAAAGGAGAGGAGGAAACTTGGTGGTGGAACCTCAAAGTACAGGAAATCATACAAGGAAAGAGGTTAGCTAAGAAGAAGTGGGACACTGAGAGGACCGAGGAGAGGAGAAATTAATACATTGAGATCAGACGTAGGGCGAAGGTAGAGGTGGAAAAGGCAAAACAAGAGGCATATGACATGTATCCCAGGTTGGACACTAAAGAAGGAGACAGAGGTCTAGAGATGGGATGTGCAGCAGGTTAGGGTGATTAAGGATAGAGATGGAAATGTGTTGACTGGTTCCAGTTGTGTGCTGGATAGATGGAAAGAATACTTTGAGGAGTTGATGAATGAGGAAAATGAGAGAGAAGGAAGAATAGAGGAGCCAAGTGTGGTGGAGCGGAAAGTGGCAATGATTAGTAAGGGGGGAGTTCGATAGGCATTAAAGAGGATGAAAAATGGAAAGGCAGTTGGTCCTGATGACATTCCTGTGGAGGTATGAAAGCATCGAGGAGAGGTGGCTGTGGAGTTTTTGACCAGCTTGTTCAACAAAATTCTACCGCGTGAGAAGATGCCTGAGGAATGGAGGAAAAGTGTGCGGGTCCCCATTTTTAAGAACAAGGGTGATGTGCAGCGCCATGGGAACTATAGAGGAATAAAGTCGACACCAAGTTATGGGAAAGAGTAGTGGAGGCTAGACTCAGGACAGAAGTGAGTATTTGCGAGCAACAGTATGGTTCCATACCTAGAAAGAGTATCACAGATGTATTATTTGCCTTGAGGATGTTGATGGAAAAGTACAGAGAAGGTCAGAAGGAGGTACATTGTGTCTTTGTGGATCTAGAGAAAGCGTATGACAGAGTACCCAGAGAGGAATTGTGGTACTGCATGTGGAAGTCTGGAGTGACAGAGATGTTAGAATAGTACAGGACATGTATGAGAGCAGCAGAACGGTGGTGAGGTGTGCTGTAGGTGTGACAGAGGAATTTGAGGTGGGACTGCATCAGGGATCGGCCCTGAACCCTTTCCTGTTTGAAGTGGTGATGAATAGGCTGACAAATGAGGTTAGTCTGGAATCCCTGTGGACTATGATGTTTGCAGATGACATTGTGATCTGCAGGCAGCAGGTGGAGGAACAGTTAGAAAGATGGAGGCATGCACTGGAAAGGAGAGGAACGAAGATTAGCCGAAGTAAGACAGAATATATGTGCGTGAATGAAAGGGGCTGAGGGGGAAGTGTGAGGCTACAGGGAGAAGCGAAAGCAAGGGTGGAGGACTGTAAATACTTGGGGCCAACAGTCCAGAGCAATGGTGAGTGTGATAAGGAAGTTAAGAAACGTGTCCAAGCAGGTTGGAGAAATAGTGAGTATATTGGTAGAAGGGTGATGAGGATGGAGCTGCCAGGCAAGAGGGCTCGCGGAAGACCAAAGAGAAGGTTGATGTAGTGAGGGAAGACATGAGGGCAGTTGGTGTTAGAGAGGAAGATGCAGGAGATAGGCTTACATGGAAAAGGATGACACGCTGTGGCGACCCCTAACGGGACAAGCCGAAAGGAAAAGAAGTATCATGGTATGTCAAATTTTAATTTCAACTGTAGAGTAGAACCTCACTTTAGTGGACCAGTGTGGCTTTGTGTCGTAAAGCGACACAAGTGTTGCGTTGTTGGTGTGTGTTATATCCTACAACTTGAATGATGAATAAAGTTCTCAGTACACAGATGTTGCCCTTCCTTGATTGGACATAATATTTTGGCGACGACGATGGAGCGTCACTTTGCGCTGTTGCCCTGCTTCTGAATATTTTCATCCTAAGCAACAATCTGAATCGCTGAAGCTAGTGTGGCTAACAGCTAGTCTCTTCCACAACCAGCTTATTTTCATACTCTGTGACCAGCACAGATGTATGAATACTGTGTCGCCGGACATTTCGCTGCTCTACAGAACCATTATACTGTTGTCCAGCGATGGCAGCAGACGGGCAAGTTTAAAGTCCTCTGTAAATTAGCCGATTGAAAAGATGCTAAAAAGACTCTAAGCTTTAAAAAATTATGCAGAGTAGTGAAGTCGACTCGTCTACTTATCAGTTCAACCCCGACTTGTAAGTCAAGGAACTACCGTTCTTCTACACACTGTACACTAGAAATCTGGTCGTTTTATTCAGAATTATGCTAAAATCTGTTTTCCCCAACTATATTTGTGTTCCCCATTAAGAGCCAAATTTCCTGGACTTTTGCAACCCTATTTTCAAGTAAACCATATCCGATATTACTGTTTAAAAGACCTTTCTGTGTTCCAGGTCACCAAGGTTGCCAGAGTTTCTGAACATAGCAACTCCTTTGTCAGATCGGTTTCAACTTTGAAGCCTAAAACAGGGGGTGGTGGCAGCCAGCAATTCCCAAGGCCCAACAATACCTGTAAACTAAGAGGCCACTCCCAAAGCCAACCAGAAGTAGTCAAGCGCATTCACCTCTCCCAACACAGCAACCACCAGCTGCCTCACAATCAATGCCTAACAGTTTGTAAGTTCTACAGTAACCCCGAGACTCTTAGAGGTCTTCAGAACTCAGGGAGAAATCCAAGCAGGGCACCAGCTCAAATGCCATTGACTACTAACGTAGCCACCAGACAGCTCAACGAGACCCCTGGGGTTGTGAGATTGTCTAGAAGAAGGAGAGGCCTCCCACCAGATGCAAATGCAACTCCTCTTAATCATTTTTCTACCGACAATCCATTCAAGAAGTGCAGGACACAACAATCCAATGGGGATGTTCAACTGGAAAGTGATTACTGTAACAACGAGACTGATGCTAACTGTAAGGAAGATGTCCAAGGGGAACATGCTGTCCATAAGGTAAGAAACACTGGTAGCCTTGATGCAGAGCTTACAAAAAACGCGCGTATTGGAGAGCTGAAAATAGTAAGGGACAGTTATGTTACTGAGGCCATACATAAAGTTAATGTTGGAAAGTTTGGTTCGTCGGCAAGCATCACTACTCTTGAGGTCAAACATAAATCTGACCTTGCTCCAGTCAGTGAGATTGTGTGCAGAAGTGTGAGAGAAAAAGAGCTACAGAGGAACCTGACAGTTGGGTCAGCTCCGAGCTCCAAAACAATTCCCAGGATTACTGTTTCTAGGACTGTTATCAGAGATTCAGGACAACCTTCTGTTCCTAAAGCTCTAATCAACTCAGTGACATCACCAAACGTATATAACAAACCACCAGCGACTCTTTCTGCCAAACACAGTCCAAAGGGAAATAAAAAAGGTGCTAGCAAAGACATTGTTACGTTTATTTCACCAGCCAGCAGCTGCTCCGTTGACGATTCCCAATGTGCTGCAATTGACTCTTCCAAGGGCTGGACTGCTGACTCAACAAAGGATGGTAGCTATTCTGTAACATCCAAGGGCTCTACAAAACGTCTTAGGCAGATCAAATCTACTACCTCAACAGTTAAAACAAGGAGCAGTCCTAGAATCCTTCTCAAGCGCTAACAAACCTGATCCATGGCTCAACATGTTTACAGATTCACTGTTTACTATATTAAGATTTAATATCAAGGAGACAATAATTATATACAGTACACCCACAGCAACTAATGAGTTCCACGTCGGGAGCTGTCTCGAAAAATCCTCTTTACTTATCCAGCCATTAATTTTCGATACCGCTTGTCCTCATTAGGGTCACAGGTGAACTGGAGCCTATCCCAGCTAACTTTAGGTGAAACAATTGGTACACCCTGGACTGGTCCCAGCCAATCACAGGTCACACAACCATTCACAATCGCATTCACGCCTATGGACAATTTATTCTGCAATTAAACCAAATTTCTTTGGGAATGTGGGAGGTAGCCAGAGAACTATGGGAAAACCCACACAAGTGGGGAGGACATGCAAACGCCCCACAAGAAGGCCAGAGTTGAGATTCAAAGTTCGAACTTCAGAACTCTAGGGTAGATGTGCTAATCACTAACTCACCATGCCCATTTATATACATTTTTTGTAATATTATTAATATAGTATTAATTTGTTTGATTAATAAATACAGTGGTACCTTGAGATACTAGTTGCATTCGTTCTGTGACCATGCTCTTATCTCAAAAACTCATCTCAAAACTTATTTCGCCATTAAAATGAATGGAAATACAATCAATCCATTCCAGTCCCCCAAAAGACACCACAATTTTTAGAAATGTGGAGTGGAGCCTCCTGCTGCCATGGAGCACTCATTTTTCAAGTTTGGGCTCGCAAGTCAACGCAAAAACTCGGCCAGTCGACGACTCACATCTCAAAACTCGGAAGTTGGGTCACTCATATCTCGAGGTACCACTGTAATGCAATATGTAATTAATAATAAAGAGCATTATTAGAATACAGTAAAAATATTAAGGAATGTTTAAAATTGTTTGTATTCGAGTTTACAGCAAAGCATCGTAAGAGATGGTTCTGTAGCTACCATAGGCCTGACAGTGAAGGGAAGAAACCTTGTAACTGTAAGGTCCATCATTAAAAAAAAAAAAGGTAAATTAACTTTGACATGCAGTTTTATTATCTTTGTAAAGGCAAAATCTTTGATACAGCTCCTGAACTGACTCACATTAGATGATGCAGGTGTACGAAATCTTTTGGCCAGTGAGTGTATTTAAAAGACCAACACTGGATATTGCTGTAAGATATTTTATGTTCTTGTATACACTTATCTATTATGATGTTTTTATATAGATGTACAGTAAAAATAGTTTGAGCAATATAATTGTGTTATCTATTAATTGGATATAGTGAACAATCACACTATATCAAATAATGATTTCAGGTGCTTCCATGTACTATCTAAAAAATGTTTGTCCTAAAAAGAAAAATCATACTACTTTTCTGCTCTTTTACTTTAAGCCGTCTCCTCACTAGTATTGAGATGTTAGTACCACATATGTTGTGTTACAAAAGATATATTTCAAATCAAACTGCAAGTTTTCTCCCTGGAACTACACATGGACAAAATTGTTGGGACACCTCTGGTAATGAAAGAAAAACCCACACTGGTCACAGAAATAACTTGAATCTGACAAAAATAATAATAAATACACATTTTATGAAAATTCACTAATGAAAATCAGACATTTCTTTTAATTGTGGTTCAACAGAATTATTTTAAAAATCAAATTCATGAAACAGGCCTGGAAATTCCCATGGGCTCACCACCTGTGGGAGGGGCCATAGGGGTCGGGTGCAATGCGAGCTGGGCGGTGGCCGAAGGCGGGGACCTTGGCAGAAGCTGACTCGAGGGACGTGGAATGTCACCTCTCTGGCAGGGAAGGAGCCCGAGCTGGTGCGTGAGGTCGAGAAGTTCCGACTAGATATAGTCGGACTCGCCTCCACGCACAGCTTGGGCTCTGGTACCAGTCCTCTCAAAAGGGGTTGGACTCTCTTCCACTCTGGAGTTGCCCACGGTGAGAGGCGCAGAGCAGGTGTGGGTATACTTATTGCTCCCCGGCTCGGCGCCCGTACGTTGGGGTTCACCCCGGTGGACGAGAGGGTAGCCTCCCTCCGCCTGACTGTTATTTGTGCCTATGCACCAAACACCAGTTCAGAGTACCCACCCTTTTTGGAGTCCTTGGAGGGGGTGCTGGAGAGCGCTCCCGCTGGGGACTCCATCGTTCTGCTGGGGGACTTCAATGCTCAAGTGGGCAATGACAGTGAGACCTGGAAGGGCGTGATTGGGAGGAACAGCACCCCCGATCAGAACCCGAGCGGTGTTCTGTTATTGGACTTCTGTGCTCGTCACGGATTGTCCATAACGAACACCATGTTCAAGCATAAGGGTGTCCACACGTGCACTTGGCACCAGGACACCCTAGGTCGCAGTTCGATGATCGACTTTGTGGTCGTGTCATCGGACTTGCGGCCGCATGTCTTGGACACTCGGTTAAAGAGAGGGGCGGAGCTGTCAACTGATCACCACCTGGTGGTGAGTTGGCGCCGATGGTGGGGGAAGATGCCGGTCCGACGTGGCAGGCCCAAACGTATTGTGAGGGTCTGCTGGGAACGTCTGGCGGAATCCCCTGTCAGAAGGAGTTTCAACACCCACCTCCGACAGAACTTTGCTCATGTTCCGGGGGAGGCGGAGGACATCGAGTCCGAGTGCACCATGTTCCGCGCCTCCATTGCTGAGGCGGCCGACCGGAGCTGTGGCCGTAAGGTGGTCGGTGCCTGTCGTGGCGGCAATCCCCGAACCTGTTGGTGGACACCAATGGTGAGGGATGCCGCCAAGCTGAAGGAGTCCTATCGGGCCTTTTTGACCTGTGGGACTCCTGAGGCAGCTGATGGGTACCGGCTGGCCAAGCGGAATACAGCTTTGGTGGTCGCTGAAGCAAAAAATCGGGCATGGGAGGAGTTCGGTGAGGCCATGGAGAAAAACTTCCGGACGGCTTCAAGGAAATTCTGGTCCACCATCCGACGTCTCAGGAGGGGAAAGCAGTGCACCATCAACACTGTGTATAGTGGGGATGGGGCGCTGCTGACCTCGACTCGGGACGTTGTGAGCCGGTGGGGAGAATACTTCGAAGACCACCTCAATTCCACCGACACGCCTTCCCATGAGGGAGCAGAGTCTGGGTTCTCTGAGGCGGGTTCTCCTATCTCTGGGGTTGAGGTCGCCGAGGTGGTTAAAAAGCTCCTCGGTGGCAAGGCCCAAGGGGTGGATGAGATTCGCCCGGAGTTCCTCAAGGCTCTGGATGTTGTAGGGCTGTCCTGGTTGACACGCCTCTACAACATCGCGTGGACATCGGGGACAGTGCCTCTGGATTGGCAGACTGGGTCGGGTCCCCCTTCTTAAGAAGGGGGACCGAAGGGTGTGTTCCAACTACAGGGGGATCACACTCCTCAGCCTCCCTGGTAAAGTCTATTCAGGGGTGCTGGAGAGGAGGGTCCGTCGGGAAGTTGAATCCCAGATTCAGGAGGAGCAGTATGGTTTTCGTCCTGGCCGTGGAACCGTGGACCAGCTCTACACCCTTTGCAGGGTCCTCGAGGGTGCATGGGAGTTCGCCCAACCAGTCTATATGTGTTTTGTGGATTTGGAGAAGGCGTTCGACCGTGTCCCTCGGGTGGCCCTGTGGGGCGTGCTTCGGGAGTATGGGGTACCGAACCCCCTGATACGGGCTGTTAGGTCCCTGTACGACCGGAGTCAGAGTTTGGTCCGCATATCCGGCAGTAAGTCGGACTCGTTTCAGGTGAGGGTTGGACTCCGCCAAGGCTGCCCTTTGTCACTGATTCTGTTCATAACTTTTATGGACAGAATTTCTAGGCGCAGCCGAGGCGTAGAGGGGGTCCGGTTTGGTGTCCTCAGTATTGCATATCTGCTTTTTCCATATGATGTGGTTCTGTTGGCTTCATCAAGCCGTGACCTCCAACTCTCATTGGATCAGTTCGCAGCCGAGTGTGAAGCGGCTTGGATGAGAATCATCACCTCCAAATCTGAGACCATGGTCCTCAGTCGGAAAAGGGTGGCGTGCCCTCTTCAGGTCGGGGATGAGATCCTGCCCCAAGTGGAGGAGTTCAAGTATCTTGGGGTCTTGTTCACGAGTGAGGGAAGAATGGAACGGGAGATCGACAGGCGGATTGGTGCAGCGTCTGCAGTGATGCGGACTTTATATCGATCCATTGTGGTAAAGAAGGAGCTAAGCCGAAAGGCGAAGCTCTCGATTTACCGGTCGATCTACGTTCCTACCCTCACCTACGGTCACGAGCTGTGGGTCGTGACCGAAAGAACGAGATCCCGGATACAAGCGGCCAAAATGAGTTTCCTCCGCAGGGTGTCCGGGCTCTCCCTTAGAGAGAGGGTGAGAAGCTCGGTCATCCGGGAGGATCTCAAGAGTAGAGCCGTTGCTCCTTCACATCGAGAGGAGCCAGATGAGGTGGCTGGGGCATCTGATTCAGATGCCTCCCGGACGCCTCCCCGGTGAGGTGTTCCGGGCACGTCCCACCGGGAGGAGACCCCGGGGACGACCCAGGACACGCTGGAGAGACTACATCCTTCGGCTGGCCTGGGAATGCCTCGGGATCCCCCCGGAAGGGATGGATGAAGTGGCTGGGGAAAGGGAAGTCTTGGGCGTCCCTGCTAAAGCTACTGCCCCCGCGACCCGACCTCAGATAAGCGTTAGAAGATGGATGAATGGATGGAGGCCTGGAAAAATGATGGTAACCCTAGAAAAGATTGAAAATAAATTGACCATAGGGAGAGGTTCAAACAAGTGCGCTCTCCTCTAATTAGCATCAAAGGTGTCTTCACACTTGTAATCGGTCAGTCGGCCTATTTAAAAAAAAAAAAAAAAAAAAAAAAGAAAAAAAAAGGGTGACAAGTAATCACTGTGTTTCGTGACATTGTGCGTACCACCCTAAACATTGACCAGAGGAAGCGAAGGAAAGCATTGTCTCAGGAGATAAGCAACAAAATTATAGACAAGCACATTAAAGTTAAAGGCTATAAGACCATTGCCAAGCAGCTTGTTCCTGTGACTGCAGTTGGACATATTATTCAGAAATTTCAGATCCATAGGGCTGTAGCCAACCTCCCTGGGTGTGACCACAGGAGGAAAATTGATGACAAATTGAAGAGACAGATTATATCGGAATGGTAACAAAAGAGCCTACAACAACCTCCAAAGAAATTAAAGGCGAACTCCAAGGTCAAGGTACATCAATGTTAGATCGCACCATCCATTGTTGTTTGAGCCAGTGGATTTCATGCGAGATGACCAAGGAAGACGCCACTGTTGAAAATATATCGTAAAAATGTGAGACTGGAATTTGCCAAACTGCATGCTGACAAGCCACAAAGCTTCTGGGAGAATGTCCAATGGACACACAAGACAAAACTGGAACTTTTTGCCAAGGTACATCAGCTCTATGTTCACAGATGCAAAAAATGAATCAGACCAAGAAAAGAACATTGTCCCTACTGTGAAACATGGAGGATGCTCTGTTGTGTTCTGGGCCTGCTTTACTACATCTGGCATAATCTGTGTAGGATACAATGAAATCTCAAGACCATCAAGGTATTCTAGCGAGAAATCTGCTGCCCAGTGTCAGAAAGCTTGGTCTCAGTCACAGGTCATAGGTCTTGCAACAGGATAATGACCAAAAACACACAGCTAAAAACACCCAAGAATGGCTAAGAGCAAAACCTTGGACTATTCTGAGGTGGATTTCCATGAGCCCTGATCTAAATCTTATTGAACATCTGTGGAAGGAGCTGAAACATGGTGTCTTGAGAAAAAGCACCTTTAAAACCTGAGACAACTGTAGAAGTTTGTTCGTGAAGATTGGGCCAGAATACCTGCTGAGAGGTGCAAAAGTATAATTCGAAAGTTAGAAAAATCATTTGAGTGCAGTGATTGCCTCAAAAGGTTGTGCAACATATTACGTTAAGGGTACCATAATTCTTTTCCAGACCTGTTTCCTCAGTTTGTTTTTTAAAATAATACCACAATTCAAAAGCAATGTCTGATTTTCATTGGTTAATTTTCATTATTTTTTCATTTATTATTACTTATGTCAGATTCAAGCTATTTCTGTGACCACTGTGGGTTTTTCTTGTATTAACAGAGGGGTACCAACAATTTTCTCCACGTGTAATCCCCCTGGAGTCTAATGCACTTTTCCAGCTTTCTCTACCACACCTGCACTCCTGGATGCTCTGCAGATAAGTCATCATGGCCATCGCAATGTCATTCATGTTTTCAAAAGGAGTCCCCTTTATGACCACCTTGAGCATACTGGGAGGTTGCTCCAGCACTGTGACGTTCTTGTGGGCCAGTAACCAATGTTTGCTCAGGGCATTGTGATCAGGCGTGTTGTACAACCCCAATTCCAATGAAGTTGGGATATTGTGTTAAACATAAATAAAAACAGAATACAATGATTTGCAAATCATGTTCAACCTATATTTAATTGAATACACTACAAAGATATGTAATGTTCAAACTGATCAACTTTGTTTTTAGCACATAATCATTAGCTTAGAATTTTATTACTGCAACATGTCCCAAAAAAGCTGGGACAGGTGGCAAAAAAGACTGAGAAAGTTGAGGAATGCTCATCAAACACCTGTTTGGAACATCCCATAGGTGAACAGGCTAATTGGGAACAGGTGGGTGCCATGATTGGGTACAAAAGGAGCTTCCCTGAATTGCTCAGTCATTCACAAGCAAAGATGGGGCGAGCTTCACCTCTTTGTGAACAAGTGCGTGAGAAAATAGTCCAACAGTTTAAGGACGATGTTCCTCAAGGTACAATTGCAAGGAATTTAGGGATTCCATCATCTACGGTCCATATCATCATCAAAAGGTTCAGAGAACCTGGAGAAATCACTGCATATACGTGGCAAGGCCGAAAAGCAACATTGAATGCCTGTGACCTTCGATCCCTCAGGCGGCACTGCGTCAAAAAACGACATCATTGTTTAAAGTATATAACCACATGGGCTCAGGAACACTTCAGAAAACCAACGTCAGTAAATACAGTTTGGCGCTACATCCGTAAGTGCAACTTGAAACTCTACTATGCAAAGCAAAAGCCATTTATCAACAACACCCAGAAACGCCGCCGGCTTCTCTGGGCCTGAGCTCATCTAAGATGGACTGATGCAAAGTGGAAAAGTGTTCTGTGGTCCGACGAGTCCACATTTCAAATTGTTTTGGGAAATTGTGGATGTCGTGTCCTCCGGGCCAAAGAGGAAAAGAACCATCCAGACTGTTATGTATGCAACGATCAAAAGCCAGCATCTGTGATGGTATGGGGCTATGTTAGTGCCAATGGCATGGGTAACTTTCACATCTGTGAAGGCACCATTAATGCTGAAAGGTACATACAGGTTTTGGAGAAACATATGCTGCCGTCCAAGCAATGTCTTTTTCATGGACGCCCCTGCTTATTTCAGCAAGACAGTGCCAAACCACATTCTGCACGTGTTACAATAGCGTGGCTTCGTAGTAAGAGTGCGGGTACTAGACTGGCCTGCTTGCAGTCCAGACCTGTCTCCCATTGAAAATGTGTGGCTCATTATGAAGCGTAAAATACGACAACGGAGACCCCGGACTGTTGAACTGAAGCTGTACATTAAGCAAGAATCGGAAAGAATTCCACCTACAAAGCTTCAACGATTAGTGTCCTCAGTTCCCAAACGTTTATTGAATGTTGTTAAAAGAAAAGGTGATGTAACACAGTGGTAAACATGATCCTTTTTTGGAACGTGTTGCAGCCATAAAATTCTAAGTTAATGATTATTTCCTAAAAACAATCAAGTTGATCAGTTTGAACATTATAAATATCTTGTCTTTGTAGTGTATTCAATGAAATATAGGTTGAACATGATTTGCAAATCATTTTATTCTGTTTTTATTTGTTTAACACAACGTCCCAACTTCATTGGAATTGGGCTTGTAATTGTGAAGCAGTTACGAAATGCCCAGCCAATACTCTGGCCTCTTCTTGAGCAATGAACGAAGCAAACACCGCAGCATCTGATTGTAGACCTGTTGGTTGTTCATCTGGCTGAAATTTAAGGGAAAACTCATAGTTTTGGTTTAATGTGCACGTATCTTTTAGTGACAAACCTTATTTTCACATTGGAAACCTATCCATTCCCTTTGACGTGTGTGTGGTATTGCAACTGACCATGAAAGCACCTGCTCTATGATGTGATATAAAGTTTTTGTCATCGTGAGCAGCTATCTTGGGAAAGGCAGCTGTGCTACTGGCCTGTCTGTGTGTTCATAATGGGCTTTTTACTGTTGCATACAATTTCCTTATCTGTTCAGTGAAAAAATGTGAAGTGCTCATTAATAAAACTGATCTTTGTATTTTTGCCGTTGCAGTCATTCTAAAGGTTTTTGTGTGATTATTTATACAAATACATTACATGCTAAATACTATCACTGTACAGTAGCAATATAACTGAATGGTCAGAATTTTAAATTAGTTAGTTGTTCCTGGATTGTATGGTGTATTGTGCTGCAATCTAACTACATTGCTAATTATGCATATTCCAGTGCGAGTACTTGTAATATAACTTTCAAATTGCAATGTTATGAAGTTGTAAGTTGCTGTTGTAGTGGATTTAGAGGAAAAACAAGCTGTATAACATCTGATCTGTTTCTGTATAACCCCTGATCTGTGTCTGTATGAAATTAAATCTGCGTAATGATTTACTTGGATAATACACAATCAATTATACACTATTCATCAAAAGTTAGGGATATTGGGCTTCAGAGTGAAATTTGAGAATGTCATCTTGGAATGGAATCATGAGAACAGCATGATGTTTCAATACCATTTGTAATAGAACAAAGACATGCATTTGTCAATTGATGGCTCAAAAACGTATTTAAAAATTTTGTTTTAATTTAATTTAGGCATTTAGTGCCTTGTTAGAGAACAGGAAGTTGTGCACGAGTTCTGAAACAAACTTGGGCATGTGTATTCAAAGGTTAATACAGTAGATCAGGGGTGTCAAACTTTCCCCCCCCCCCCCCCCCCCCCCCTTTCTTTCCTTCCTCGGGCCGCATTATAGTTATGGTTTCCCTCAGACGGCCATTAGAACAGTGAAACCATATTAATGTTTAATTATCACCAAAACATATTACTACCATCCATCCATCCATTTTCTGAGCCGCTTCTCCTCACTAGGGTCGCGGGCGTGCTGGAGCCTATCCCAGCTGTCATCGGGCAGGAGGCGGGGTACACCCTGAACTGGTTGCCAGCCAATCGCAGGGCACATAGGAACAAAGAACCATTCGCACTCACAGTCATGCCTACGGGCAATTTAGAGTCTCCAATTCATGCATGTTTTTGGGATGTGGGAGGAAACCGGAGTACCCGGAGAAAACCCACGCAGGCACGGGGAGAACATGCAAACTCCACACAGGCGGGGCCGGGGATTGAACCCGGGTCCTCAGAACTGTGAGGCTGACGCTCTAACCAGTCGGACACCGTGCCGCATATTACTACCATTACACAACAAATTGGGGGATAACTAGTTGTGAAATCAGAAGACAAGAATAATAGTTTGTTCAAGTATTGTTTACGCTACTGTAGAAGAAGGGTTTAGTAACAGAAAAACAGAAAAATGCAAAATCTCAACATTGTTTATTATGACAATTTGGAATTTGGGTACAGATTTTAGCAAAAATCACGGAAATTGACTAGCATGATTTGCTTCCGCGGGCCACATAAAATGATGTGGCGGGCCGCATCTGGCCCCTGGGCCTTGAGTTGGACGCCTATGCAGTAGATGTTTACATTAAGTTCACTGTTAAGACTATAACACGTTTTAGGTTCATCTTGAAATTTCCCCTGAAAGCTGAACATCACAAACTTTTTGTGAGTACTGTTGGGGCGGTTGGAGGTTCAGTGCCTTGCTTTGTGGCACCTGAGCAGGAATTTGACAATTGCCTTTTAAAAAAAAAAAAAAAAAAAAAAATCGTAAAGAATAATTTTCCTATTGCGAGAAAAGACATATTTTAGCAAATGATAAATCAAGTTTAAGGTCCTCGTTGGTCCAATGGATTCGCATTGCTTTTAGAAAACTCAATTTCTTAATATTTGTATATGTGTGTATAGTGAAACCAATTTACATGTTGCAGATGAAATGCCATCCATCCATCCATCCATTTTCTGCCGCTTATCCGAGGTCGAGTCGCGGGGGCAGTGGGGAGAGACTTGACATCGAATGTTTTAGGGAGTTTTGGAACCAGTCGTGAACTCTTCAAGCCATAAGAGGGCAGTAATGGGTTCCCGATGCCGTTACATTGCCAGCAAAGAAGAAGAAGGGGGAGAGAAAAAAAAAAGAAAACGAACTGCGGATTCTACAGCAGGGGTTCTAGCAGGACCTATTTGGTGAACCGGTGCGTTTCAGAGGACAACATCCTCATTGGAGACAAACTACTCAGCCGAATCATGTTTGAAAACTTCAGAGAAAGACTTCACATGGTGCAACAGGACTTAACGACGGGGTTTGTCGGATTTCACCGTTTGTTTGTTCAAATGATGCTAAAGTGGCAAGACGTCGGATTTGAAGTGTATCATTGTTGCAGTCAAAGTGAACAGGCATATTTACACGAATTGCGACGGAGCAAAGTTGGCTAGTAGCACGCTGAAGTCACGGTCGGCCGTTATCTTGGATCCCTGACCACGTACAATATAAAGATTCAAACGAATAAACTTAAAGGAGTAAGTAGTTGCGTTTATGGTCATCGAGCGTTTTCGTCGGACGCAAGATATTTTTTTATCGTCTGCTATTCCTACTTATTACGCTCAGCTGACGATCATGTGATGTAGGGTCAAGTATGTTTAAAAAAAAAAAATAGTAGACCCTTTTATAGTTTGCCTCGCATTCACCAACCATTTGTTCAACTCGTGATTTCAATTGCCTTGCAAATGTGTTTTTAAAGGAATGTATTTGCCAAATGTTTATTTGAGGCATGTAATACGTATGCATCAGTAGCAGTGCCCAGATGCAATGCAAATATGTATTTTCCAACCTTTATTGAGCCACCAAACACAAATGTCAGGTTAATTATGTACCATCTGCCATGTAGTCGAAGAGAACAATACTTAATGCGGCTCTGCTTACCTTTTGGCTTTGACATGATAAGTGGCATCGTGCCCATGATGTATGGTGATGTTTCTGCATGATAGTGTTTCAAACAGTGTAGTCTGGCTTGGAAATGGCTCTGGCTCTGGATCTTCATCTTCTAGGCTGGTTATGTCATGGGCGGAGAACTATTAAGGAAAGGGCCAGACCAACTTGGTTACAGGCACATTTTCAGAAGTAGGTAGATAGCAAAACATTTACTTTTATGCGTAATTCCGCTGTTGAAAGGTGGGCACTCACACCAGAAAGCAAACTGTCTCCAACACAAGGAATTAAAAAAGTCAAACTTAAATATGTCCCTGTGAAATTTGATGTCACATAATTTTTGTCACCCTTACCCTCTCCATTATCTATTATTTTGTTTGTGTTGTGTGTCAGAAAGAGTTTTCAGAGAACCCATAAATGTTTTGAGCAGAAAAAAGTAAAATATTCACCTTCGCAAGCGAGCCTCTCATTTTATTCTTTCACTGGGTACAGACAGGGGCAGTAAGAGGGATAAAACTGATGAGGATTCTAAGTCCCGACCGATCAATCGGTCAACCAATTTAATTGGCTGATATTACCCCATTTAAATTGGCAAAAATCGGCACTTTTTGTTTTTTGCCGTTTTTTATTATTTCTTATTTTTTATTACTACTGATTTAAAATTTGTATTTTTATTTTAAACACATTACACCGTAAGACAAAAATAATACCTTAAAAAAATCCGCCTTTTGACGATGTCTTTTCCCTCATTTGTAAATTTAAACAAATACTAAAGGGCGAAGTATTGTAAAACAGTCCAAATTTCCCCATCATTCATAGCTTTATTGCTTTAAGCGTTAAGGGACCAGATTAAAAAAAAAAAAAGTTATTTTATTCCTTATGTATTTTTTAGATTAATTGGCTATTGAAATTTTATTCTGACAAATATCGTAATCAGTAATCTGCCTCAAAAACAAAACAACACATCGGTCAGGGCCTAATTCTAAGGGCCCACGACTGATAAGGGCCCTAGAAAATACTGTTTTCAGTTTGGGGCATTGAAGTGGTCGGACCAATATTATATGATATTTTTTTTTTTATAAGAGCCCCAACCCTATATTATACAGTCAACAGTTAATGCATTATAAATAACTATAAATTATGATACATTTGTAAAATGTAATATAAATGTATATGTATAATATAAATGTATTATTAGTTTAATAAATACATTTGTAAGATCTTTTTTTTTTTTTTTTTTTTTACTTTTGGTGTTCTAGATAATTTGTGCAAAAACCTTCCTTTACTTTTTCTCCCAACAGCTTGAAAACACTGGGTGACAAATCAAAGGAATCCAAAAGCAGCAGAAGGAAGTCCAGGTTCGTTTAATTCACTGTCAAATCCTTTTCTACAGCCCATTATCTGGAAAAGAAATTGGCACATTATAACAGAATTATTAAAAGCAAAAAATAAAAGCAGCATTTTGTTGCAGGCAGTTAACTCTTTGGTAAATTTACAGTTCAAATCAGAAGTTTACATAAACTCATCATGAGCAAGAGCATGAATCATTATTTAACCTGTTCTTTTTCACACCATGAGCCTATTACCCTTTTTAGGCCGGGTAGGCTAAGATGCTCAATCATGTTTGTAGGGCTCACCTACACTGATAAGAAAAATAGTGAAAAAGTGTAACGTGATTATCAACAGAATTATCTATCCATTTTAGCGCTTGGCCTTACGAAGGTCCCGTGTAAACTGCAGCCTATTGCAAGGCATGAGGTGGGGTACACCATAGACTGAACATTTAAAAAAAATACACATTTTTAATATATATAGATATAGATATATAGATATAGATATCTATATAGATATATCTATATATATATCTATATATATATCTATATATCTATATATATAGATATATATAGATATATCTATATATATATCTATATATCTATAGATATATAGATATATATATATAGATATCTAGATCTATAGATATATATCTATAGATCTATAGATATATATATATATTTATATATATCTATATATCTATATATATATATATCTATATATATATATATATATCTATAGATATATAGATATATATATATATATATATCTATAGCTATATATATATCTATATACATATACATATATATATACATATATACATATATATATATATATATATATATATATATATATATATATACATACATATATATATATATATATATATATATATACACACATACACACACACGAGATTATGGTCAAGAGTTTCTTAATTCGCCTGGAATTCATGGCTCTAAAGATACGATGGCGTTGGTCCAGAAGTGAAAAAGCCGCCGCAGACCTTCACATTTCCACCACCATGCTTGATCGTAGGGAGGAGGTTCTTTTCTTCATTTCCAGTGCTGACTTTTCTCCAAACATGTCAGTGTTGATTATGACCAAAAAATTTAATTTTTAACTCATCTGTTAAGAGAGAGGACTTCCAAAAGGCCTCAGGCTTCTCCAAGTAGTCTCTGGCAAAGCTGAAAAGGGCAGATTTGTTCTTTTTTTTTTGAGAGCAGATGCTTCCTTCTAAAAACGCTCCCATGAATGTCATGGCTATTAAATTTTCATCTAATCTTCTCAGATGCTATCAGAGAGCTCTGCAACTCTCTAGAGGTGATGTCTGGGTCAGCCTTTTTTTCCCCCTTGTGTTTCTGGGTTATTGTTTTGATGGGCGTCCAATTTTGCATACTTTTGCACATATACAATTATCAGTTTTTGTGGGGGGGGGGAATTTAAATACAAATATATCTGTGTGTGTGTGTGCGTGCGCGCGCGTGTCTACTGTTTTGAAGGTATGCTTTACAAATTGGCATTTGGATCAATGTTTAACAAGTTTAGTTCGTTTCGTGACCATGTCATGAGGGTTCACAAACTTTCAAGCAGCACTGTATATTTGTCTAAAAACAATCCCCTCATTGTTGTGGCTTTGATCAAAGAAATAATTTAGGTAATCCTAATTGACCTAAAAAAGTTTTGCCTGATTTCATGTCAGACAGTCACGAGAAGAAAAGAAAAAAAAAAAGTCTGTGCCTTCTTTATACAGTCATGGCTCAAAACATTGGCACCCCTGTGATGCCAATATTTTTAGTCATTACCGTATATCTGTACCTAAACCTCACTGCTTTATCCAGAGGGGGTTTATGATAATATTAACTTTTACATTATCTTATTTCTTGCTCAGGTATGAAGAAAATCTTCATTTCAGTGCTGGACTAGACATCCTCAGCAGGTATGCAGTGCACAGAAAGATTGACTGCACTGCATGATTATGCCTAAAGTATGAAATGTGTTTTTGTAGGTATGAAGAGAGTTGGTTTCTGCTCCACAAAAAAACAAAAGACTCTGCTCAGGTTGCAGGGGTATGTTCAGTTCTTCTCCATTTCTTTCTCACAGATGACACAATATTGCCTCTTTAGGTTCCCATCATGATTCACGGTAACAAATGTCTTGTGAAATGGATGCCAATAGTGAACCTTGAAATGCTGCCTAAAGATTTGTTGATACTGTAGTTCAGGGGTGTCAAACTTAAACTTTTTTTCTTTAAATTTGTTTTTTTTTGCCTCGGCCCGCATTGTAGTTATGATTTCCCTCAGAGGGCCGTTAGAACAGTGAAACCATATAAATGTTTAATCATCACCAAAACATATTATTACCATTACACAACAAATTGAGGGATAACTAGTTTTGAAATCAGAAGACAAGGATAATAGTTTGTTCACATATTGTTTAAGTTCCTGTAGAAGAAGGGTTTGGCAACAGAAAAATGCAATAGCTCAACATTATTGTTTATTATTATGACAATTTGGAGTTTGGGTTTTAGCAAAAATCACGGAAGTTGACGAGCATGATTTGCTTTCGTGGGCCACGTAAAATTATGTGGCGGGCCGCATCTGGCCCCCGGGCCTTGAGTTTGACACCACTGCTGTAGTTAACCATTAATTGCAACATTAAATTGAATTTGAATAATCACTTCCTCACACTTCACACTGTATCAAAGAATGAAATAATATTATGCTGGAAAACATTTGTGGTAGTTTTGTAACTAGTTAAATTTGTATTCTTTTATACTTATTAAACATAATTTAGTGTACTGTATTGTCCCAAACTAACGGATGTGCTGAAATGCTTGACTTCTGCTTTTTCATTTTCTTGTTAGTCTCCCACTCTTTAAAATGTTTTTTTTTTTTTTTTTTTTTAAGCACGCTTATTTGTCCTGCTATGCAACAAAAACCGCCATAAACTACTCCACCCTTTCCATAGTTGATTGATTTACTGTAAACAGATTTAATATAATCAGATATTTTGTTTAATAACACTATTCTTTACCAACCCCCTTTATGACTTTCCAGATCACAAATTATAGTGAAACAGAGTATTACTTAACTGTCTTAATCGGGGAATTACTTCTGCTAAAAGATATTGGACATCTATAGATGGTCATGCTCATAACATCCATATTGGACAGGATACTAAACATGTAGTGCCTGCCATTAATTGAAATACTGTACCTTGTCTGAAAGATTTTGTAATCTGATATTAAATGACACAATTTAAAGTAATAAGTGCTTATTGTGGGCAGTGGTCCGGTCAGTCATAGCTCTGCCCATCTCTGTGGCTTTGATAGGCCGTTGACGGGGACGTGGTGATTCTGTCGGCGCACTGGGAGAAGAGACGATCAGCGCTGACAGAACTACAAGAACAACTACAAAGCTTGCCGACTTTTATCAGCGAACTTGATGGCATCACTGCTTCAATAGGTGCGACGTAGTTGTCTCTGTGAATCCATTTGAGCATTTGTTCAATGTCCATGATATCCAAACTAAGGTCCATGTACTCCTACGCTGTAGTTGTCCTTATAGTGGCCAGAAATTGTCACATCGTAGCGGAAGGCAGTAGTGGGGAAAAAAACTTTCCTACTAAGTAGTGCTATGAACGATCCAGTGGCAAGTTGAATCATTTTGCAAGTGGAAAAAAAAGAATCAGAATTTGCACATTTTAAGCACAACAAATTAAAGAACAACAGACTACTTACTCTATTCTGACAAGAGCTACAACGGTTGCAATGCTGTATTTATTTAAAAAAAAAAAAAAAACACACACACAAAATATTCCACAATTGCTTATTTCCATGTGTTAACAGGCACAGCCGCTTTGACTTGTGTGCAACGCTTCTGCGGCGTCCCATGTAACACTTTGGTTTTTGGTTTGATCAATGTCACATATTAGTTTTTTGTTCCATGCAAAATTAAGTGCAATAATACACATTGTGCCACACACAAAAGCTAAACTACACACACGGCTTTGTGCTAGAGAAATAGAAATTTTCTACCAGAAAACGACTTGTAGACGTTGCAATAATATATGGATGCAAAACTGAATAGTAGTTAAGTTTATAGTCTCATACACAAACACGCAGCATGCATGTCTCTTATAGTCCCTTAGGGTATATTATACCGGTACTAAAAACACCCCAAAAAGTTAATTTTTAATATAAAACAAAGCTATTAATGTTCCATTTGGCAAGATCTTTGTACCTTTGGATTGTTTTGTCACTTTGTGACATTTCAAATGTCAGAAAATGAATAAAACTGATCTTTTCACCCGATCTCGATCAGCAGAAAATCATGTGATTGACCCCGCTTTACGATCACATGATCGGATCGGGACATCCCTGGGGGGGAAAAAAACATTACTAGTGTGCTGAATTGTCTTACTTGGACCATGGACCTTAGGCTGGATAACAAGGATATGAAATATGCTCAAACGGATTTCCAAAGTTGTCCAGTGGGAGTGGGCCTCTATGCATTTCTGCATTTTTTTAAATTTTATTTATTTTTTTTAAACGTTAGATGGTGTTAATAAATATGCCAAAAGACTACAATAATGAGGTAACATGTCACTTGGAGTTAGCAGGAAAACTGTGTGTAAAGGAAAATTCCTGTTCTCTATAAATATAAATTCTAAGCTAATATTGTGCGTACAGGTAGTTCCATTTAAAGAATGCCAGTGTGTGTCCATGTACAGCTCACCTGGAAGGTGACTTTGAGGAGATGGAGAGCAGGCTGGTCTACTTGGAGACACTATGTTGTCAATGTGAACAGCAGACGCTCAAGCAGCAGCATATCGACCAACTGGAAGTCTATAAGAAAAAGAAGAGGTAGAGTGCTCTATGTAATTTACTCATCTGCTTTTTATGAGGCTGAACATCTGTACTCGGATACATCTGATAAGCCCATGTCTTTGTCCTCTGTATGCTTTTATGCAAGTTCCTCGAATAAGAAATGTCTATTGCCTCACTTAGTGAATAATTAAAAACTCCAATTACACCTTGTGCAGAATTACAGTTTCCTCCAAAGGTGAATTCCTTTTGTTTTTGTTCTATACTGAAGACTTTTGGGTTTCAGATCAAAAGGTGAATATGACACAAAAGTTCAGAATTCCAGCTTTTATTTCATGGTACTTACATTTAGATGTGTTGAACAACTCAGGACAGAGGACCTTTTGTTTGAAGCCACCCACTTTTCAAGTGAGCAAAAGTATTGGAGCAGACCTTATTAAACTAAAGTGAATAACATTTAATATTTGGTGGCATAACCCTTACTTGCAATAACTATAGCAAGCCTGCGATCCATTGACTTCACCAGACTGCATTCTTCATTTGAAATGCTTTTCCAGGCCTTTACTGCAGCCTCTTTCAGTTCTTGTTTGTGTCTGGGGATTTCTCCCTTCAGTCTCCTCTTCAGGAGGTAAAATGCATGCTCTATTGGGTTAACGTCCGGTGATTGACTTGGCCAATCTAAGACCTTCCACTTTTTCCCCCTGATGATGTCCTTTGTTGTGTTGGCAGTGTGTTTTGGGACGGTCTTGTTGCATGAAGAAGCTTCTCCCGATTAGTTTGGATGCATTTTTCTGTAAATTGCCAGACAAAATGTTTTTTTAGACTTTAGAATTAATTCTGCTGCTACCATCATGAGTTACATCATCAATAAAGACTAGTGAGCCCGTTCCGAAGCAGCCATTCAAGCCAAAGCAATGACATTACCTCTACCATGCTTCATAGATGAGGTTGTGTGTTCTGGATCAAAAGCAGATCCTTTCCATCACTTTGGTAGAGGTTCATCTTGGTCCCATCAGTCCATAAAACTTTGTTCCAAAACTTTTGTGGCTCATCGCTGTACTTTGCAAAATCCAATCTGGCCTTCCAATTCTTTTTGCTGATGAGTGGTTTGCATCTTGTGGTATGGCCTGTATATTTTCTTCTCTCAAAGTCTTCTTCGAACAGTGGGTTGTGACACCTCCACCCCTGGCCTGGGAGGTTGGCAGTGATGTCACTGACTGTTGTCTTTGGGTGTTTCGTCACAGCTCCTACAATATTTCTGTCATCAACTGCTGTTGATGCCCTTGGCCGACCCTGTTCGATGTCTGTTGTTCAGTACACCAGTAGTTTTTCTATTTCAGGATATTCCAAATTGTTGTATTGGCTATGCCCAATGTTTGTGCACTAGCTCTGATCGATTTCCCTCTTCTCTCAGCTTCAAAACGGTTTGCTTTTCTCCCATAGACGGTTCTCTGGTCTCCGTTTGCTTATCAGCAAATGCAGTTTTCACAGATGAAACGCAAAGCCAAAAACTAGCACTATATAATGTTTAAGCAATCAATCTAAAAGGCAACACCTGAGCAACTAGAAACACCCTTCAGTCACATGATCCAATACTTTTGTGATCACGCAATAAAATCTTAGATATTTTAAAAGTGCTGCAGATTTGATAATTTTTGACTTCTCAAAGTCAGTTGAATCACTTTTTTGGCCCATTTTTGACTAAAGAAAAGAAGCTGCCTAATAATTACACACACCATTATATAGGGTGTTGATCTCCTTAGACCACACCCACACTCATTACACAAATACACAGCACTTGCTATGCTTAAATCCATTTAACATCCAGGTCTCTCCAGCTGGGAGCGAGGAAATATGCCTAACAGTGATGATATGGTGAAAATACTTACCTGCCCAATAATTCTGCACACAGTGTAATCAAACCAGGTTCAGATGGAAACTTTCCTTTGTGCAAAATGTTATTTCCGTCGATAGTTTTTCACTTTAATGATTTTATTTTAATTTTTTTTATTTTTTGTCGGTATTTTGTCACTTTAATAACACAAAACTTGTCTGTTATTTTATTGGGAACTTGTCTGATTTGTCTTTTACAGGAGAGACTTGGAGGCACTGGAAGGTGAGCTGCATTACAGTCGTTAGACATGGGCACTGCTGTCATTACACAGTTATTAGCAGAACATTTTGCTAAACTAAATGAGAAAAACATCAGAAAAGTAAACCATGGGAGAGTAAATCTTCCTTTTAATAGAAGAGGTTGACTTTTTGACATATTTTAATAATGTGGGGGCAGCTATTACTGGTACTGTGACCAAAGGTTTCTTTTTCTATTACGAGAAAAGTATTAAAGTACCTTCAACCAGCAGTAAAAGTTGTGCCAGAATACAGTTCTTACTAAAGACCAGCTACAAAATTGACCATTTGCATAATCTGAGATCCAATGCAAGAACTGTATGAAAAAATTGGTCAGTTCAGTTTTTATTGACACAGTCATAGCAATATTAAAACTCATTCACTGTCAGCCCTCCCAGTTAACATGGATATTTGACTTCTAAAGCCGTCAATGGCAGTGCATGTGTTAATTTAACAGTTTATTAAATTAGTTATGCTCATATGTTAGTTACCTCATTTAGTTACACAAGCGAGCCAAAATATTTGAAAAATTGAGCATAATTGTCTGTAAAAGTAACGCTTTTGTATTGCTCTTGATCATTTTGGATTCTGAAAGTTAATGTTGTGGGATGTTGGGTTATGCTCACTAGCAACTAGTGACAGGTTAAATGAAGAGGGCAAATTCCATGTAATGCATGAAGAGTGTCAACATGACGATGTCTTAAATATGTATTGCATTAGGTTAATACTGTTGATGAAATGGTGTGTTTCCCTGTTTGTAGTGGAGCTGAATGCAGAGCATGCTCAGAAAGTTGCAAAGCTAGAGCAGATGAGGCAGCAGAAACTGAGGGAAAGGCAAAAAGTATATGAAGAAGCCTTTAACCAAGACCTGGAAAAATACCGGTCCACTGGATATCTTCAGCATAGAGGTAAACATTCTATGGCTAAGCATTCTCCGTTACATGTTTTTTTGTGCCAAAATATATTGCACACGTTCCTTTATATACAGTATGTAGATATCTTTTAGTGTAGAGGCTTAGAGGTGAAGCAAATGGTTGGGATGTGAAGGTGAATTCAATTTAGATGCCACATGTACAGTGGCTGAAATGAGTATTCACTAAATATACTTCCAAAGTTGCTATTGACATGAAATTTTCATCAGTTGTTGGGAACAATCCAAGTAATCCATATATACAAAGAAAGTAGAATAAATAAGATCAGAATTTAAGTTGTGTAATAATGTGAAATTACACAGTATTGAACACGGGAATAAAGGGAGGCGCAAAAAGCCAAGACAACACCTAAAATCTATCAATAATCAAACAGCAATCCAGACCCTTGTCAGTGCAAATGAATGGTTCGGTCCTAATTGATGGCCTACAAAAAGGTCTCATTGCCAAGGTGTGAATCGAGACACATCCCATGATGGGTAAGAGCAGAGAGCTATCTCAAGACCATCGCAAACTAATTGTTACAAAACATAACGATGACATTGGTTACAGGAGCATATCTAAGCTTCTGAACGTTCCAGTGAGCATGGTTGGGGCCATAATCCATAAGTGGAAAGCAAATCATACCACCATAAATGTGCCTCGATGAGGTGCTCCTCGCAAGATTTCTGACAGAGGAGTGCAAAGAATAATCAGAAGAGTTGTCCAACAGCCCAGGGCCACCTGTAGAGAGCTTCAAATGGACCTGGAATTAGCAGGTGCTGTTGTCACAAGGAAAAAAGTGAGTAATGTACTCCCCTGCCATGGCCTGTATGCACGATCCTCATGCAAGACCCCATTGCTGGGCGGGGGGAGGGATGTCAAGCTCGTTTAAAGTTTGCTGAACAACATTGGGACAAGCCAATTAAATACTGGGAGAATATAATCTGGTCTGATGAGAGCAAAATTTAACTGTTTGGATTGCCATAATGCACACCACGTTTGGAAGCGAAATGGCACTGCACATCACGCTAAAAACACCTTACCAACAGTGAAGATCGGAGGTGGGAACATGATGGTGTGGGGCTGCTTTTCAGCAAATGGTACTCGTAAACTTCACATTATTGAAGGACGGATGAATGGGCAAATCTACTGAGACATTCTTGACAAAAATCTGCTGCCATTTACGAGGTGATGAAAATGAAACGAGGGTGGACATTTCAGCAGGCTAATGATCCAAAACATACTGCCAAGGAAGCTCTCAATTGGTTTCAAAGAAGAAGAAAAAAAGCTGCTAGAATGGCCTAGCCAATCACCTGATTTGAATCCAATCGAAAAGCGATGGGACACACTGAAACTCAAGGTCCATAAAAGAAGCCCACGGAATCTTCAAGATTTGAAGACTGCTTGTGTGGAGGAATGGGCCAAAATCACACCAAAGCAATGCATGAGACTAGTTTCCCCATACAGGAGGCGTCTCGCAGCTGTCATTGCAACCAAAGGCTTTTGTACAAAGTATTAAATAAATACCAGTTGGCGTGTTCAATACTTTTAACCTGTGTAATTTCAGATTATTACACATAACTTAATTTCTGAGTTTATTTGTTCTACTTTCTTTGTATGTATGGATTTCTTGGGTTGCTCCCAACATCTGGTGAAATTTTCATGTCAATAGCACCTTTGGAAATATATTTAGTGACGCGTTAAATACTTTCTTCAGCCGCTGTATATTGTGCCCATTTCTTTGTGTGACTAAAGAACCAGCAGAAGCAGATATGGTTGTTCTGGATCAAATGCCAGTAACCAACTTATCAGACCAGGAGGCTTTGGATGATTTCCTGAACTCTGGTGATGACTTCAGTTCTGGGTCATCGCTCACCTCAGGTAAGTCAAGTTACTCTGAAGAACTAACAACAGTAACTGAGCAGATCAAGAATATGGTCGTATTTAAAATGCATATGGGAATATTAACGCTCCCTGAAATACAACCACTTTCATATTTTTTTTTTCTTCACTATCATGTTCATGAAGTTGAGTTGATTAACCTTATTTCTCATCTCAAACAGGTACAGACCTGAAGTCCGGCTCTTTGGGATCCTTAAGCAGCCCACTGAGCCAAGTCCCCGACATAGAAAACCACTCGTCAGACAAGGACTCTGAATGTGTTCACGATGACGAAGGCCTCAGTGAGGACAGTGATGAGCCTGTGGTCCAATTAGACGAGGAGGACGTTCAGCCGGACATGACATTGGTTGGCCTGCAGGATCTTGACCATGTCAGGGGCTCTGATGATAGTGACTCTCCAGGAGACATGCCCTGTGGGTAACCTAGCAACCATGCCCTTGAAATGTCTCAAGCGTTAAACCCCATAATCTTTACTGCCCCCCTATTTGGACTCGGGACAATGTGCTCAGCCAACACAAGTTGTCTTTTTATTCTGAAAACAATGCAATAGACAAATCAAAGATGCTTCAAATGAGTGCTGGGCATGTAATTTATCCATGGATGTGTTTTCTGTTGTTTTGCAAAAGTTACTGCTTCTGTCTAGAAAAGGAGATGAGCAAGGACAAGTGTGAAACAACAGTTAACCACTTTGTGCTTTAAAGATGAGTGGAGCGCATCAAACTGACCACCACTCTCCACCCTCCAGTTTAAACAGTCTTAATTAACGAACCAAATATGCTGCCATGGACCTGTGCGTCCCAAGTATATGGTCCACTGTTAATTTTTAAATGTCATTCATTAAGTAAATACATCCTCATGTCAGTTTACTTCAACCTTGTTTCCCTCTGTGCACACTATTGTAACAAGTTGACTGAATCCAAACTGTTAGAACATGTTGTGCTGCAGCTGGTTTCACATGGCTGACAATTCAATAAAAAGACAATCCTTGTACTGTTAATGTTAAAAACCTTTTATTTTATTTTCTATTTGTTTCAAAACGGTATGCAAACAGGAATCCATGCACTGCATGATTATGAATTGGGCTGTTGAGTTGAAGTGTTGACTCGCAAAAGCAAAGTTACTTAAACTTATAAAACATAATATCCATCCTGCTCATTTTGCCCGGTTAGGGTCGCGGGGCGCTGGACCCTATCCAAGCTGACTTCGGGTGAAAGACGGACTATACCCTGAACTGGTCGCCAGTCAGTCGCAGGGCACATAAAGCATATGAAAAGCATTATTTGAAACAAACAAAAAAAAGTGATCTTGCTATGCCATGCTGTGTTCAACATATTCAAACTAAACCAATTAATTGTTTCAAGAAGATAAGTTAATGTTTGTAAAATTTGAAGATCTTCATGCATGTCTTTTCTCAGAAGAAAAAAAAAAAAGCTCAATGGATTAACAGCATTATGAAAAAACCCTCTTGCTATTTTGGAATCTGCTTTTGCGTCTCTGTATGCAGGCAGTGTTTTGTTTTAGGGCCACAAAGTTGTACAGTTCCCACAGCTTGTAGGCTATTTAATGCTGAGGAATCTAACATGCATGGCAGCATTTACGTTCCACATACAGTACACCACTCTGAAGAAGTTTGCCAGGTCAAACTTGTGAAATCATATAGGTAATATTATCATTACTTAACATAAATCAGTCATGAATAAATATTTAAGTTGTTGAACAGCCCTAATTATTCCGTGATAGTGGACACCTGTAACACCTCCCAGGTACTAGCAATATACGTAGATATTGAATTATTTAGAAACACAGATGTTATTAAGTTAAAATACATGTTGACATTAAAGCATCTGTCCCTCCATCCTGAGAGCTGGAGCCTGTCCCAGCAGACTTTGACCCAGAGGCAGGGTATATACTCCCTGAGTTGGTCGCAGGGCACATACGTACTACCATTCAGACTCACATTTATGGACAATTTAGAGACCTCAATTAACCTAAGAAACATGTTTTTGGAAGGTGTGAGGAAGCTAGAGTACCTGGAGAAAACCTAAACATAGGGAGAACATGCAAACCCTACACAGAAGGCCAGAGCCTGAATTTGAACCATCAGCCTCAGAACTGTGAGGCGGATGTGCTACCCAGTTGTCCGATAGCACAATTATTTATTTCGTGAACTAAATGTATAAATTGCATATAAATGTGTACAATTTGCACATCTGCCTCACAGTTCTGAGGTTCCCGGGTTCAAATCCAGCGTCGGCATGTATGGATTTTCTCTGGGTGCTCCTGTTTCCTCCCACATTCCAAAAACATGCGTGGTAGGTTAATTGGAGACTCTAAATTGTCCATAGGTGTGAATGGTTATTTGCCTATATGTGCCCTGCGATTGGCTGGTGACCAGTTCAGGATGTACCCATCCTCCTGCCCGAATTCAGCTGAGATGGGCGCCAGCACACCCACAACAAGTGAGGATAAGCAGTTCAGAAAATGTATGTATGTATACAATTTACCAAAGACCATAAGCACATTTTGGTCCTGGTGCTTGAATCTCAGTCTTCTAGACTTTTAATGGGGTATTTAATAATCTTTCCTCATATCTTGCATGTGTGACAATGGGTTGTTTGAGCACTGTGACCTGATGTTGGACTTCATTGAACTGAATGTTTCTGCTTGACCTTACGCTGTTTTATCGAACATTGAACGATGCCACATTTTGTCAAGCACACTTTATATGCATTCTGCTTGTAAACCAGGAATTAAATAACTTAAAAGTACTCTGTTGAGTGAACATTTATTTCTACGCGTGTGTTTTATGCTTACCAACTACAACATTAATTGCACTTGACCTGCACATCCAATTCAAGAGCAAAATGAAAAATTTTACCTTTTCAATTGTGATTGTGGTATTTAACATTATATTGTATTGTATTATATTGTGGTCGTATGCAGTGTTGTTAACCTGCAGTACTATGTACTAAGAGCTGTTTTTAATACATATTTTGCTTCTTTCATGTCACTAAATAATCAAAATGATGTAAACATCTCTGTATGATATGTCACTCCAGGTCAATTCAATTGTATGCATTGTAGCATATATTGGTTTGGATAAATGTGTATTTAATTTGGAAAAGAGGGTCAGAAAGTAAGCGCCTGTGTCTACTCAATGACGTCATTGATCGGATCGGCGATTTGTGACATTAAAGCCTATCAGCCAAGCAGCATAAAATGGTAATTATCTGCTGATACGGATCAGGCCGATCAGCTCGATGTAAAGTCCGACTACAAATCATGCTGTAACCAAGGATGGTTAAGGCTATTAAGTTATGGTCCGTTGGGGACCAGGGATGTGCAAATGGGGGTTTGGGCGTCTTAGCGTCGATACTCAAGGTGCGTAACGTGTTGTTTAGGTTGGTGATGTCAATTGCCTGAGTTCCTTCAAATTTAATTTCTTCAAGCGTTTCAGGGTCAAATTCGAATTTGTGTAGTTTAAAAAAAAAAAAAAAGGGGGAGCAATTTTGTGTAGCCTGTCGTTCATCAACATGTTAGCAATCTGTGTGTGAGCGTAAACCGTTAGGAACAAAGACAACAGCTTGTTTATGGTCTGCCTATTTTGGTTTAGGGCTACAGTGTTAAGCGTCGAGAACTAAGATGGCTCGTAGCGTTTTGTTTAGCGAACAGGGATTGGTTACTTCTTTAGCCGGGTGTTGTCATGTGGTAGGTATCTCGGACTGGAATTCCTGAAGTTGTGTGTCAATAATACTAGGGCCACTCGCATCAACGGTGGGGGCTCTGTGGATGCATTTTATTTTGGTCGTTATGTTTTTGGTTTGCGGCGGAGCAGCGCGTTTGGTTTTGTCGGTGCCTTGGTCGGGCATCTGACTTGACGGACTTGATTTAGTCTTTGTTGTAGTGAGGATGAGGTCATGGATATTGGACCTGCTTGATCGGTCCGGTCTCACTGTGTTGACCATCCTTCGTTTCGTGTATGGCGCATAGTGCATAGTGGCCGCGTGGGGCCACAAACGGCTGTGAATTGCGCTTCACAGAGGTGCAACAACGAAAGCCCATGAATATGTAAAGGAACTGGCAGAAAACCGAGGAGAAACCAAAGTCAAGCTTGCGCGGTGTGCAGGAAGGAAGAATAAAAAGAGTGGCGGTGAAGATGAGCCACAGAAAGATCAATTGAAACACAGGGAACATTGACATCACAAACAACGCAGATGAGAAATGAAAGGCTGGAAACCAGAACAGAAGGAAGCGTTCATCACAAGCGCATACTACAGGTGCAACAGAAGAGTTGGGTCCATGTCGTTGCCTGAGTGATGAAAGGGTGGGCAAATTGGTACTGAGGTGCACGTTGCGAAGCCAGGTTGGCACACCAAAGAAAATAAGTTGAGTATAGTTCAACGACTCTACGAAGAGTCAAAGCCCACGTCTTTTGCTGTTAGAGCAATGAATGTGTATATGTCACAAAAGTAGCAAAATGACTTGGCGGCCACCGAGGGAGCAGGCCAGCCAAGTAGCAAAGACAATGAAGGTTAGTGTGATAGCTGAATTGGCAGTGCATCGAGTAGGGACAGAGTCCACAATATGCGTTCCAGAAAGTGCAACCTTGCTATCCATTAGGTTGCCGCGCGGTCTCAAAACATCGAGGAAAGGTCCACTATTGCGAGAATTGAGGGTCCAATTCTCATGCTGTAACTTGTCACGAAGTTGGTCGAACACTTCCTCTGACATAATCGTGAAGTCGGCCACGGTGTCGACGTGCGTCATGTTGGAGTGCACATTCACGTGTGGTTGTCACTTCTCCGACGTACCATTAACGGTTAGCTATCCTAGAAGATGCCGAAATGGCTGTTTGTCTCTTTTGCTTGGCAGGTTGTCAGAGTCATTCGGTGAGTCACATGACATGGTCAAAGACTCTTGCGGTTTATTTGACGAAATGGGTTTTCGTTTGTATTGTTTGGGTTTGTCGCGTTTGGGCAAACAAGATTGGGAGTCAGTTTTTTCTGGCAAACTTTCAAAGTCTTGGCGCGAGTCATTATTGCGATAGCTCATACCAAAAATATTGTGATCCAATGACTTCGATGACTGTCGCGGCCAAGTCGTGCAGTTGTGGGCAGGACAGTGTGTGGGGTCATGCTGCCACCCCCGAATGCTGTTAAAAGGTCAGAGAACGAGGATGTTTTGGGGTCAGTTAAAATTCATTTTTGCATTGTTTATATATTGTGCAATACATGCACGTCACTTCCAGCAAGATGTCAACTATAGTTTAGCTAAAAAATAGGTTTTTATTACGTATATTGAGCTCTCCCCGTACATACCCGAAGCTCGAGACACAGGGGTGTGGTTACACTATCCAGCGCAAAGGCTACCAGAAGTGACGTTGCAATTGCCAAACACAGTGCCCTACACTCTATATGCAATGGCGAGCAACGTGTTGGAATATGGGGAGGAGGAGGAGTTCAACATACAATGTGTTTGGCTAGTGTTACATCACAGCTCCGGATAGAGCTGAAGACCTTGTTCACAAGCTACATGCAAAAAGGAGAAGGCGCATTCTGAATCCTATTTATCGATTTAACTGCTGTATATCTGCTATAAATAATATACTTTGAAATGGCCGATGGGGTTTGTAAAGGGGTTCTAGAGTTATCAAGAAAATTTTTAACATCTTTGCCCTCTGACCTTTACCATTTGGGTGCAGGTTATCAACAAAAAGTGTTTTGAAACCCAAAATACGCTTTTTGGAAACGACAGCAGTATGCCTGTGGTGTTTCGAGGCTCCCTCGTTAAACAGTAAGAGATGCCGGTAAGCCGGTTATGGCTTCCGGGTTGTCAAATTCACGAACAAAGCCTGGCACAGGGTATGATAGTCCGACAATACATGTGCTGGTTGTTGCTCAATTAGGCTACTCGCTTCTCGTCTAGACGTGACATTGATAAGGTAAAGTTTATCATCAGTGGTAGCGATTGGAAATCGTTTAAGGTAAATTTCTATGTCTTTAGGGTATTCTACCATATCATGGGAGCTTCAATTGTACAACTGTAGCGGTGGCATTTAAGGAAACCAAGCAAAAACTGAAAGTTTCAAAGCTGATAAATAGCAATAGGCTGTGGTAACGTGTAAGCATAGTAGTTTAGCGGCTATACTAGGTTGCTGGGAGCTAGCGAGAGGGGGCGCTGTGAGCGTTGTTAGTGAGTTAGCTACTGTTGCTAGGCTAGGCGTGGATGCTAGACTAGGCGTAACCTTGAAGGAAAGCGGGCACAGAAAGCTTCACAGCAAGAAACAGCACACGGCGGTGCAACAGACACAAACACAAACAAAGTTTATTACTTCAGACGTATCGATTGCACGAGGCCTTAGCATGTGTTCGTTAGCGGCTTGGTAGCGGCTAGGTGGCTAACGGCTTTCGAGTGGGCCTCCGGATGTTACGTAATGACACAAACTTCCATGGAGTGATGCCCGAGGACGGCACCGTAGCATGCACAACTGTTCAAAACCCAGGAAGAAGAAAACCAAAATGCCGTTTTCACAATGTCACCACGTGGAATCTTCCCCCAACAAAGATGGCTTCGACAGAAGCCTCGTGGTTTTAAGCACACCACAAAATGGCAACCTACGGAAGCCGCGTGTTTCCATACACACTATTGGCTAACACTTTAGCTCGGAGCTCAACTTCAAGAACACAACAGGGATTCACGTTCATTTGCTCAGAATAAATCCCCCAAACCGGAATTGTTATGTCACAAATTTGGGTTGGTAATCCGAACCGTGACTTGGGCTAGGAGAATTTCTCTGCACGTCACGTCCAGAATTCATGGCACGTTACAGGAAACCTCAAAGGCCTTTTTAACAATAATTTATGTCAGAGATCCTGCCACACGACAGATGCACGCAATACACAAAACAACAGATATTCAAATACATTTAACAATACAACAAATTCACTCCTCAAGTTCACAACTGCTCACAACCCAGTGTCCCTATGGTAACGAAGTGACACTCACACACAGCTCCGCATGAACATGCCCGCACCAAGATGGCGTATACACTGCCTCGATATTATTGCAAGTATTGTGAATTTTATGTGCTTAAATCAGCCTCACATGGGGCACCAATCAGTAGCGGTTTGGATAAAAGCGTAATTAATTTGGAAAAGAGGGTTGGCAATTAAGCGCCTGCGTCTACTTCCGGTGTTGTTAGAATATTACAAGCAAAGCTATCTTTGTCTCATATAGGGCACCGCATCTCTTTTTATATTTGTAAATTTTAGGGAAAGTGACGAAAAACCTCTAAAAGGTTCGCTACATTAATAGAATGACAGTTCTCGATTTCAGTAGTCAATTGTTGCACTTACACACAGTCCACAACAGGAGGTGGAATTTTAGAGGAAATTTAATGAAGACCACAGGGAAATCAGGGAACAGATGTGGAGGGACTTAACTACGAAAAAGTACAGGTAAAGACTGAACTCGTGACATGAGTGTGAAATGAGATGTGTGTTAAGCGATGATAAAGCTGTGAATATTTGTGATCAACAGGCTGATTTGAAGAGAAGGGGGAGAAAAAGGAAAAAATAGCAAAAGGCCAACGCACATGGAGGAGGTTGTTTGCCACACGCTCAGAGGGAAATTGCGTATGCAAATTCTTTCTGCCTGGTTAAACTCACTGGTGACTCCGCCCTTACACAAAATGTCTCTGTAGCCCGGCAAGTGTTGAGGTGGCTGGGAAGGTTTTTGCCGGGTCGAGCCCGAGTAGCTCGCCCCTATGCCCCTTGTGGCGTGGTGAGAAGGAGAGGAGGGGGCTTTGGCTCGGAGCCCAGGGCGTTAAGTAAAGTAGGGAAACAAGAGGAGTCGGTCTTTTGTACCTGTCAAAAGACCAGCGCGGGAGAATAGACCACACTTCTGATATTGAATTTCACCCTAAATTTATCTGTGTATCTAAAATAAAAAGAATAATTCCCAGCTATTGCATTGTCTCACACATAATAGTTAACATATGCAATGATTGTTTCAACCTTGTTTGGTGGAAAAGACCACTTAATATCAGAATCAGAATCATCTTTATTTGCCAAGTATGTCCAAAACACACAAGGAATTTGTCTCCGGTAGTTGGAGCCGCTCTAGTACGACAACAGACAGTCAATTTACAGAACACTTTGGAGACATAAAGACAAATATTACTGAGACCAAAGTTATCGATTTAATTCATTCACTCAAACCATCTAAGGCAAAGGATGTTTTTGGAATGGACACGAGCATGCTCAAAGATCTAGGTTCAACTCTTGCTACTCCTATTGCCTCAAACATTAATCTTTCAATTTCATCTGGTCACTTTCCAAAGGCCTGGAAATCTGCTATTGTTACCCCTGTCTTTAAATCCGGTGACTCAACTTCTCTGAATAACTACCGACCTATAAGCATTCTTCCGGCCATTTCCAAAGTTGCAGAAAAATGAGTGTCAGAGCAGATTGTCCATTATTTAATCAGCAGCTCCCCCTCTCTCCACGCCATGCAGTTTGGTTTCAGATCCAAGCATTCCACTGAAATGGCTACATGCCTCTTCATTGAAAAAATAAAATCTTCTCTCGACAAGGGTGGAGTTGTAGGGGCGGTGTTCTTGGACCTCAGGAAAGCTTTCGATACAGTAAATCACTGTTCTTCTTACCAAGCTCTCAAAATTTAACTTCTCTCGCAAAGCTGTGAGCTGGATTGAATCATATCTGCATGACCAAACACAATCTGTATCAGTTAACAACTGCAGATCAGAGTCTCTTAGGCTAACCTCTGGAGTCCCTCAGGGATCAATATTAGGCCCCCTTTTATTTAGTCTTTATATCAACGATTTGCCCACTGTTTGCTCTGAAGCAGAGTGCGTAATGTATGCAGACGACACAGTTTTCTTTGTTCATGGTCGGTCCAAAGATACTGTTGCTGCTAAACTCACTAATACAATGTCCTGTGTCACAACTTGGTGTGCTGTCAGGAGTGCTGTCTACAGCTAAACGTTTCTAAAACTGTAGGCATGTATTACACTAAAACAAATAGAGTATCACCTGACCCCGACATACTTGTTAATGGAGAAAAAATGCAAATTGTCAGCCAATACAAATATCTTGGGTTCATAATAGATTCACAGCTTTCCTTTAAAGCCCATATTGACAAATTGTGTAAAAATATCAAATTAAACCTCGCAAATTTTCGTGCAATTCGGAATGAAATGTCAACTGAAGCTGCAAAAATTTACCTGCATTCAATGATTCTTAGTCACTTTAACTATTGCATAACCAGTTGGTCCCAGGCTGGTCAGAATGCAAAAAAAACATTGGAAGTTTTGTACAAACAAGTAATTAAAGTGATGGATAAAAAACCAAGGCACTATCATCACTGTGCAATTTTAAAAAAATACAGTCTTTTAAACTGGGACAGTCTTCACATATTTGCAGATTTAAATTTGATTTATAAAGTACTGCATGATTTGGCCCCAGCTCCTCTGGCTGAGTTCATCAGCCAAAGAAACAGCTCTGAGCGTGTCACTCGAGGCTCTGTCAGAGGTGACTGTCTCATTCCTCTGCGCAGGAGCACTTTCAGTAAGTCAGCCTGGTCAGTGAGGAGCGCTGTTGAGTGGAACTCAGTACCTGAGGAGGTTAAACTGCTTACAACATACAAGGCCTCACAAAAAAAATGAAAATGTGGCTAGTTAACACCTATAGCTGCCAACACTAAAAGACAAGTATGTTATGTTGTTTTTTTGTTATGATCAAAAAAATTATGGTTTTATTCTCTCTTAATAGTATAGTTTGATTATGTATCCTGTATTATATTGTCTTGTAGATGTATTTTACTGCTTTTTTACATCTTGGCCTGGGGACTACAGATGAAAACTAGCCTTCTGGCTAATTCTGGCTTTTTAACCATGTGTACTTCATGTGTTTTATGAAATTGCATTGTCCCCTTTCAAAAATAAACTGATAAACTGAAACATTGACAAAAAAAAAAACCAGTCACTGAGCAGTAAAGGGTTGCTAGTTATCTGGTAATGCCGGTACATTATTATTATTTTTTTGACAATTGTGCAAAAAAATGCAGAGTCCTCTAGCACTTAGAGCAGTTCGAATGACTAATATTGCAATAGTCCGGTGCAATGACCATTGTGCAAAGGGCGCTGAGACTTCAAGGAGTGTATGCGGTTTAAAGTGACGAGTAGTGCGATAATCTGGGACAATGTTGGTTGTGCAAATGTTACAGATACTCCTCAATCAGTGTGCAAATGGAGCAGATGCTACTCTGGCATGAGTGGCCAGTATATGCAAATAGTGCAGCATGGCGAGACAACGTATTGTAACTTAACTTAACTTATTGATGAAACCTGCTGTTAGGAATGGAAAGATCAGAATGGAAAATCTGTATCCCTTTTATGCCGGAACAGTTTTACTGTGTCACAGTGGAGATTTTAGGCTTCCACTGTGGTTTATTAGTATTATAATTGAGGTTTATTGAGAATCAGAGTCGATCAGTCGAACGGAACAAAGTTTCGAGAAGTGAGAGAGAACCCGTCATGAACCCGTCGTGAACCCGGCTGTACAACTGAAGTGTAGTGATATTAATTATGTAAATGATAAAAGTCTACAGGACGAGAGTATAAGTGAGGGGATACACAAGCGATTTGCATATTCATGAGTTAATTGTCGCAATAAGTGCGTGACCCCACACCCAATGAAAGAGTCCCAGGGGTGTGTGCCTGCGGATACATGCAAGTGAATTGAAACCGTTTTACATGACTGACAGAAGTGTCCTGAAATTGCTGTGCCTGCACCGTGGAGGCTGCAATTAATCGAGGGGCGGGATCAGTCCCAGGGGTCCACCCGAGAGCAACCCGGTCGACGAGACACGTCCAACACCGAGGGACCCAGGGTGGACCGCCAGCCCCACCGAGGCGCCCCGACAACTGGCCACCACCCAGTGGGGGCCGCAGGGACCCAATGCCACCCTCCCATCCAACCCCCCCCCCCCACCTGACCAGCACCACCCCCCCCACCAACCCCTGGCTAACAGCCAAATCCCCCCCACCCACCGCCCCCCAGAGATGGGTGTATACGGTGCATTAAAATGTGGTGAGTGGGAGTGATGCATTTAAAATCCAGGGGGGCAGGCAGGGCGGAGGGGCAGGGCGCACGAACCGGGAAACCGCACAGATGTGCTGAAACCTGCTCCGACACCCACACCATCCCGATCCCGTACCAGTCCTCCAGGAACCCTTTGATATGTATATGTGCCCAGATGTAATTAGTAAGAAAACAGTGGCGTGAGTGTGTGCTAAATGAGTGATTAAGAGGCATGGCTCCTGCAGGTCGGGCCCATTGGGCCGGACAACCACCGAAAAAGAGGGCCATCCCACCCAGACCCGTAGCACTGACCAAAGCCCCCCCCCCATAACCACCCCCCTATTTCACATTCCTGCCAGCACCCACTACCCGTCCCCGAGTGTGGGAGGTGGACCGCCCTGCTCCCCCACGGGAGGAGGAAGAGGCGACCGCAGCGGGACGCAAGGAACGGAGAGAAGAGGAGGAAGCAGGCCTGAGGAGCGCGGCTCCACCGGCCCCACCACCAGCCAGAGCGGGGGACCCAGGCGGGCACCAGCTGGCACCCCTCCAGCACCCACAGAACATGGGCGAGTCACCATCACACCACCACTACTCCCCAGGAGGTCGCCCAAGTGGTTCACCCTTAACCTGTCTCCCATTGAAAATGTGTGGCGCATTATGAAGCGTAAAATACGACAACGGAGACCCCGGACTGCAAGAATGGGAAAGAATTCCACCTACAAAGCTTCAACAATTAGTGTCCTCAGTTCCCAAACATTTATTGAATGTTGTTAAAAGAAAAGGTGATGTAACACAGTGGTAAACATGACCCTGTCCCAGCTTTTTTGGAACGTGTTGCAGCCATAAAATTTTAAGTTAAGGATTATTTGGTAAAAACAATAAAGTTTATCGGTTTGAACATTAAATATCTTGTCTTTGTATTCTATTCAATTAAATATAGGTTGAACATGATTTGTAAATCATTGTATTCTGTTTTTATATAAGTTTAACACGTCCCAATTTAATTGGAATTGGGGTTGTATATGAGATTTTTTGTATAGCCAAAGACCAAAAGCATTGAATTGGTGTGTATTCCCATATAGCATGAAAATAGGTGTCTGGGGTATTTTTGGTGCATTGCACGGATATATTAGATGGAGAGAAGCCCATTTTATGCATAGAGTACTTAATAAAGTGTGTTCTATGGACCACTTTATGTTATATAAGCTATAGATTTGTGTTTTTGTCATTCTAAACGTATTGTTACAACTCTGTATCCAGTAGCTACGGTCAGCAGACATGGAAAGGTCTTCTTCCCATTTGGAGATTGGTAAGTGCATTGATTTAGTACATGTACGCTTTTAAGAGCATCACAGGTTCCCTGCTGGACCCCCTGCAGTTTGCCTACCGAGCGAACAGGTCCGCCCATGATGCAGTCAACATGGGACTGCACTTCATCCTAAAACACTTCGACAGTGCAGGGACCTACGCGAGGATCCTGTTCGTGGCCTTCAGCTCAGCGTTCAACACCATCATCCCTGAACTCCTTTCATCCAAGCTTCTCCAGCTCAGCGTCTCACCTGCCATCTGCCAGTAGATTCACAGCTTCCTGACGGGCAGGACACAGCAGGTGAGGCTGGGTGACCACCTCATCCACACGCAGCATCAGCACTGGGGCGCCCCAAGGTTGTGTCCTCTCTACGCTGCTCTTCTCTCTCTACACGAATGACTGCCCCTCAGCGCACCCGGCTGTCAAACTCCTGATGTTTGCAGATGACACCACTGTCATCGGCCTCATCAAGGACGGTGACGAGTCTGCATATCGACAGGAAGCGGAGCGGCTGGAGCTGTGGTGCGGCCGACACAACCTGGAGCTGAACACGCTCAACACTGTAGAAATGATCGTGGACTTCAGGAGGCATCCTTCGCCACAGCTGCCCCTCACGTTGTCCAGCTGCCTTGTGTCAACCGTCGAGACCTTCAAGTTCCTGGGAATTACAATCTCTCAGGACCTGAAGTGGGCGACCAACATCAACTCCGTCCTCAAAAAGGCCCAGCAGAGGATGTACTTTCTTCGGCTTCTGAGAAAGCATGGCCTGCCACAGGAGCTGCTGAGGCAGTTCTACACAGCGGTCATCGAATAAGTCCTGTGTTCTTCCATCACAGTCTGGTTTGGTGCTGCTACAAAAAAGGACAAACTCCGACTGCAACGGACAATCAAAATTGCTAAAAGGATTGTCGGTACCCCCTGACCCACCCTTGAGGACTTGCACGCTGCCAGAACTAAGACAAGAGCGTGCAAAATTCTTTCGGACCTTCCACTTCCCGGTCACCGGCTCTTCCCGCTCCTTCCCTCAGGTAGACGCTACCGATCAATGCAAACTAGAACTAGCAGACATTCCAACAGCTTCTTCCCTCTTGCAATCAACTTCTTAAACTCCATTACATGTTGCCAATTTTTTGACTTGAGTTTGTTGTCACATTTCTGTGGGGCCAATTATACAATTATACATTACTCGTGCACTCACTGTAGTATTCTCGCCACGCTGCACTATTTGCATATCTGTTGTTGACCAATATTGTTCTCTGTCAATTGACTGTCTGTTGTCGTACTAGAGCAGCAGACAAATTCCTTGTGTGTTTTTTGGAAATACTTGGCAAATAAAGATGATTCTGATTCTGATTAAATTAATTTATAAACGTTTGAGAGATTTCTTTTACTCTGCGGGAGAAGCTTCTTAATTTGCTTGACAAACTCCGGCAGTTCGAGGATGCTCTGGAGTGTTGGTATTCTTTTTTTTAAAAAAAATTTATTGCTGCTTTTAATTTATTGTATTGAAGAAATTTTCCGGCTGTTATTTGGATTTCTTGGAACAGTTCATCACGTCCCCTCCTTGAGCCGTCACCTTATCGTGGTGGAGGGGTTTGTGTGTCCCAATGATCCTAGGAGCTAAGTTGTCTGGGGCTTCACACCCCTGGTAGGGTCACCCATGGCAAACAGGTCCTAGGTCAGGGACCAGACAAAGCACGGCTCAAAGACCCCTTATGACGAAGACAAAATATGGACTCAGGTTTCCCTTGCCCGGACGCGGGTCACCTTCTGGAGCCAGGCCTGGAGGTGGGGCTCAAAGGAGACTGCCTGGTGGCCGGGCCTGCACCCATGGGGCACAGTCCGAAAGGGTAATGTGGGTCCCCCTTCCCATGGGCTCACCACCTGTGGGAGGGGGCATAGAGGTCGGGTGCAGTGTGAGCTGGGCGGTGGCCGAAGGCGGGGACCTTGGCAATCCAATCCCCGGCTACAGAAGCTGTCTCTAGGGTCGTGGAATGTCACCTTTCTGGTAGGGAAGGAGCCCAAGCTGGTGTGTGTGGTCGAGAAGTTCTGACTAGCTATAGTCGGACTCGCCTCCACGCACAGCTTGGGCTCTGGTACCAGTCCTCTCAAGAGGGGTTGGACTCTCTTCCACTCTGGAGTTGCCCACGGTGAGAGGCGCCGAGCAGGTGTGGGTATACTTATTGCTCCCCGGCTCAGCGCCTGTACGTTGGGGTTCACCCCGGTGGACGAGACGGTAGCCTCCCTCCGCCTTCAGGTGGGGGGGACGGGACCTGACTGTTGTTTGTGCCTATGCACAAAACAGCAGTTCAGAGTACCCACCCTATTTGGAGTCCTTGGAGGGGGTGCTGGAGAGCGCTCCCGCTGGGGACTCCATCGTTCTGCTGGGGTACTTCAATGCTCAAGTGGGCAACGACAGTGCGACCTGGAAGGGCGTGATTGGGAGGAACAGCCCCTCCGATCAGAACCCGAGTGGTGTTCTGTTATTGGACTTCTGTGCTCATCACGGATGGTCCATAACGAACACCATGTTCAAGCATAAGGGTGTCCACATGTGCACACGGCACTAGGACACCCTTGGTCGCAGTTCGATGATCAACTTTGTGGTCGTGTCATAGGAATTGCGGCCGCATGTCTTGGACACTTGGGTAAAGAAAGGGGCGGAGCTGTCAAATGATCACCAACTGGTGGTGAGTTGGCCCCGATGGTGGAGGATGATGCCGGTCCGACGTGGCAGGCCCAAATGTAATGTGAGGGTCTGCTGCGAACGTCTGGCGGAATCCCCTTTCAGAAGGAGTTTCAACTTCCACCTCCGACAGAACTTTGCTCATGCAGGCGGGGTACATCGAGTCCGAGTGGACCATGTTCCGCGCCTCCATTGCTGAGGCGTCGACTGGAGCTGTGGCCGTAAGGTGGTTGGTGCCTGTCGTGGCGGCAATCCCAGAAGCTGTTGGTGGACACCAACAGTGAGGGATGCCGTCAAGCCTTTTTGGCCCTTTTTAAGAAGGGGGACCGGAGGGTGTGATCCAGCTACAAGGGGGAATCACACTCCTCAGCCTCCCTGGTAAGGTCTATTCAGGGGTGCTGGAGAGGAGGGTCCGTCGGGAAGTTGAATCTCAGATTCAGGAGGAGCAGTGTGGTTTTCGTCCTGGCCGTGGAACAGTGGACCAGCTCTACACTCTTAGCAGGGTCCTCGAGGATGCATGGGAGTTCGCCCAACCAGTCTACATGTGTTTTGTGGACTTGGAGAAGGCGTTCGACCATGTCCCTCTGGGTGTCCTGTGGGGGGTGCTTCGGGAGTATGGGGTACCGAACCCCCTGATACGGGCTGTTAGGTCTCTGTACGACCGGAGTCAGAGTTTGGTCCGCATATCCGGCAGTAAGTCAGACTCATTTCCGGTGAGGGTTGGACTCCGCCAAGGCTGCACTTTGTCACCGATTCTGTTCATAACTTTTATGGACAGAATTTCTCGGCGCAGCCGAGGCATTGAGGGGGTCCGGTTTGGTGGCCTCAGTATTGCATCTTTGCTTTTTGCAGATGATATGGTTCTGTTGGCTTCATCAAGCTGTGACCTCCAACTCTCACTGGAGCAGTTCGTAGCTGAGTGCGAAGCGGCTGGGATGAGAATCAGCACCTCCAAATCTGAGACCATGGTCATCAGTCGGAAAAGGGTGGCGTGCCTTCTCCAGGTCGGGGATGAGATCCTGCCCCAAGTGGAGGAGTTCTAGCATCTTGGGGTCTTGTTCACAAATGAGGGAAGAATGGAACGGGAGATCGACAGGCAGATTGGTGCAGTGTCTGCAGTGATGCAGACTTTGTATCGATCCGTTGTGGTAAAGAAGGAGCTAAGCTGGAAGGCGAAGCTCAGAGTAGAGCCGCTGCTTCTCCACATCGAGAGGAGCCAGATGAAGTGGCTGGGGCATCTGATTCGGATCCCGGACGCCTCCCTGGTGAGGTATTCCGGGCACGTCCCACCAGGAGGAGACCCCGGGGTCAACCCATGACACGCTGGAGAGACTACATCCTTCGGCTGGCCTGGGAACGCCTCGGGATCACCCCGGAAGAGCTGGATGAAGTGGCTGAGGAGAGGGAAATCTGGGCGTCCCTGCGAAAGCTACTGACCCTGCGACCCGACCTCGGATAAGTGGTAGAAAATGGATGGAGTTCATCACGGGTCCTAAAAACATTATTGTTAAATAGTTGTTGTAGGTGATTAATTCCATATTGTTCCCATGTACTAAAATGAAGGGGTATATTATTAATTTCGAAATCTGGATTATGACAGATTGGGGAGAGCATATTGGGAGCTAATTGAGATCCTGTAGATTCTGAGCTTTGCCACCAAGCCGTTAAGGTGGATGCGATTATTGGGTTCTTCAAGCATTTATGGCGTTTAAAACTTGTGGAAATAAATGGGACTTTTGGGAGTTTGATGTTGTTGCAGTCTGTTTGTTCCAATTCTATCCAAGAATCACACTCCTCACTGTGTTGCAACCATTTGATGAGGTATTGTAATTGGTTAGCTAAATAATAGTGTTTAAAGTTGGGAACATTTAGGCATCCTTCCTGTTTACTTTTCTGAAGAGTGGATAGACTGATTCTGTTTATCTTATTTTTTGAATAAAAATGTATTACAGCAGTTTGTAAGATTTGAAAGCATTTAAATGTGGTCTTAAATTGAATCATTGTAAATAAATAATTTATTTGAGGTAAGGTTTTCATTTTTATTGTAGCTATTCATCCCAGTAATGATATAGGCAAGTTATTCCAGCGTCTTAAATCAGCTGAGATTTTTTTCCAGAAGTGGTATGTAATTTAGATTGGTTAGCTCTGTGAGTTTTGACTAAATATTGATACCTAAATACTTAATGTTTCCTATAGGAATAGGGTAATCTCGGATTTGATCTGCAGGGGTCCACGAGTTTGCTGTTATTGGGAGTATTGTTGATTTTGTCCAGTTAATAGAGTTGTCTAATATTTTTGAAAATGTTTTAATGAGATTGAAGACTGCCTGAAGAGAATACTTGGGTTCCTGTAAGTAAAGAAGAATATCATCGGCATATAGATTGATTTTGTGTTGTCACTAGTGAACAGATACCTTTAATATTAGAATTCTGACGTATAGCGGCAGCAAGAGGCTCGATAAATATTGCAAATAGCATTGGTGAGAGTGGACATCCTTGTCTGGGTCCTGTTTGTAATGTAAAACTTTGTGAAGTGATCTTATTTGTGGTGACTGTCGCAGTCATTAATGACCTTGATGTCACGATATACACTTGGAAAATCCATGCAGAGTTTTTATTGCTCGAAAAACTGAACGTCACACGAATATGCAGTCATTAATTCAGCTTGGAGGTGACTTCTAAGCGCAAGTGGGCATAGCTCATACTCTACGAATGATCCCAGAGAGTCTGTTTAGAGAAATCAGACTGGGCTGTGAAGAATGTGAAAAGGCTCTTTGTAACTCTCCTGGCGGGTTCATGGCGAGCTTGCTTAACTAAAAAAATCCATTCAGGCCAGTTGAACTAATAAATCCATTGTCATCAATTATTCCGAACTGCCACGTCCGGTCACAATGTAGCCTTTGACACTGTAAGGTCTTTGTTACCGGGAAGTCCCCTGAGGCAGTGAGGAGGACCTTTATCTAGTTTTATGGGCCCACTTGAGTTAAAACAGATATCTGGTGTCCTGCGGAACTGATTTGCTGACTAAGGGTTCCGAAGTCATCAGTTGTTGGGGTGCCTCTGACAAATGCATTTTGTTGGGAATATTCGTTACAATATATTCATTCACCAATTTAGAACAGGTATGGAACCACACTCCTCACACAACGAAAACCAACATGAACACAAACGTACTTTGGCACCTGTGGCAAGGAAAGACTAGCAAAATAGAGGTTCGCGGTTTGAATCTTTTAGAGAACGATTTGGTGGAAGGATGTGAAAAAAATGCACACAACAATGGATAGATGAGTAGCAACATAAATTGTTCAATAGGACTATTGGTGGTACTCAGTGCTACCCATTTTTTTGTTTGTTTTATACAGGCTCCATGGTGGAATAGTGATTAGCATGTCTGCCTCACAGTCAGATCCATGTCTTTGTGGAGTCTCCCTGTGCATGAATTTTCTCTCAATTACTCATAGCCATAGGTGTGAATGTTAGGGTGATTTGTCAACCTGTGTAGAAAATGGGTGCAAGGAACCAGTGTAGAAAATGGGTGCAAGGAACCAAACTTTAAATGTTTTCTTGCTGGTGGATGGTGGAAAAAGAACATTATATTGTAAATATACTGTATGGTTAATGTTGCATATGAAACTACCTAATCTTAATGGAACTTTGTTAAAATGGTCAACTACAGTGGGGTAAAGCAAATATAGGGGGCTGTGTTAACTGTGTATCTAATTGGGTGGCTGATTTAGTCCTTTAATTGAACATTTTGATAACTTATGTACTTACAATTTACGTGTATATAGATCACAAGCACAACACAAATGCTGTAGAAATTCATTTAATAATGATGGGAGGAACAGGATGGGTCAACAAAATCAGACTAAATCAACTAGTCTTCAAGTGTATGGGTAGTTCAATTAAAGCACCTAGAAAAAAAACTGATTATTCACATATGATGGAAATAGAATTGATATAATTATTAGTTAATCACATCAAAGTTGAAGTTAACAAAATAATCCAAATTTCATTCATTATTTAACATAGCTAGAATTATTTATCCATGCAATCAAATAAGAATAATTGTGATTTTACAAATTTAGACAGTGTAACTATAATTACTTTGGAAACTATCGATTCAACCAGGAGCAACTAGCTTTAGGTCAATGAGATGATTTTTTGCATATAAACAATCATTTTTTCCCACGATTGCTGAGTGATAGCTGCCTTATGTTATAGCAGCCCAGTGATCCCTCTATAACTCCACATTTATGAGGTCTTCCGCAGGGCGTCCTCTTACAGGCCACCACTCCTCCATGGCACACACACAGCAGATGGCAGTCCTGGTAGAATGCCTCACCTGACTCGATATATTGACCTTTGAAGCGGCACCCGCACTCAGCCAGTTGCACGCAGCGATCCTTTTGGAAAAGTCAAAAGTACTGAATGAATATGTCCTATACTTTGCTGATGTAATAAAGTATATTCCATGCTAACAAGGGTGAACAGTCACCACCAATAATAATTACAAAGTCCCCTTACCTGGCTCAAAAAGTAACCAGGGTTACACATGCAACCCTCACTGGTTGGAGTTTTACACTCAACAGGGGTTGAGAGAGAGGTGCAGCTGAGTGGACAGCCAGGAGCTGTGATGCTGTACATACTGTTGGCTGGGCACTGCATCCCTGACACACACCATAAAGGCAAAGACAGACGTCACAATGAAAAAATTATGTTTCTTTAAAAAACAAGCAGTCAAAAAGACAAACTGCTAATAAAAACCTTCTATTTTTGTAGCTGGCGTATCTGCGGAGGAGCGCAAAATCTGGCGTATACTGGTTTTCTTGCAAGTGTTGCCAATTTGGCAGACTGGTCTACGACAAGTTGGGCATTATGGCACAGTGAGGGTATGTCCAAGGAGATGTGCCCAGCGGGGAGACAATGTGTCGGTAGAAAGGCTGTCTAAACTTACGACTGCTGAGACCACGTCTGGCTGGCCCAGGTGTGGGGGGGGGGGGGGCGGGAACATAAATTAAATGATCGGGGGTGGGGATAGATACATGAGGTTTACGGACATATTTAAGTCGACGGTGGGTATCGCCGGCTCATTCTGTATTTAATAAGGGTACCAGCTCGCATTGTCTGTTGCAACACATGCCAAGAGCAGTGACAATGCACGGATCGCTGCCATTACGTATGGTCCTCCTTCACACAGAGATGTCTCCATGTGAGACCATTTGCGCTCCATTTAAAGGGAATGAGACAAGCCTTTGAGATGAGACTGATTGGCGGTGAATGAAGTTGGCTGTGTTCACTCCTACAGCGACGCAGACCACCCTCTTTTAATTACGCCGGCTTGTGCGCGTCTGTGAAATTACTGAAACCACGTGTAGCCCACCTCTGCACAGATTTATGCCACGCCCCCGTACTGGATTTCCACTGGTCGTGACAATAAGATCCCATTGTGTTGAGAATTTTTAAGGTCAACAATAATTTCAGTTTTTTTTGGATTGCTAATTGTGATTATTTGCCAAAAGTAGTAAGCCATGACCAAAACAAAATGCAAGAATACATGTATCGGTAGTCAGACACTCTTTGCAGCTTTGCACTGTCCACTCTTCGCCATGTTGTCATTAAGATTCTGGAATACGACTGTGGGAAATTTTGTGGATTCATCTAAACTGCATTGTAAATTCAGACGTCACTGATGTTGGACATGAGGGTCTACTTCATTGTGTAGGCAACATTTATATGCAAACATTTTTAAAATGTTTTGATTATAGACAACAACAAACAAAAACTGCATATCAGGCATGCCAGGTGCCAGGATATTTCGTATGGTATGTCTGGATTTAGAATTTAATCTATGTAAGTAATCGTATAATTAATGATGACAGTGCATTAACTTCTGCTCCATTACTTCTGCTGAGATAGAGTAGCACAAATCTTGGAACAATGTGGTTAGCTGTATAGCAGTCACACAGGTTAAGACAACACGAAATGGCAGATAGATGGATGGATGGGTGGATGACAGACAGACAAAGTCTTTTTTTTTTTTACACAAGTACATGTACTTCTACTGAAGAGTAAGTACTATTGCCACTTTTGATGAAGACTGTTATTGCACTTACAGCAGAGTCGCCTGGTCCTCCACGACTTCACACAGCCTCCCTTTACCTGACACTCTTCCACATAGTCACTGATGATGTCACAGGCAGCTTCCTGTTTGCCATCGTTAAGCATCATGTCATAGATACAGTCTTCGTGGAACTGCTTGGAATCCACTCGGCTAACACAGTCAGCCAGGGGCCCATCCTCTGCCGTGATGATGTCACAGACTGACGTGTAGCTTGGTGGTTTTATGTCAGGGGGGAGGGACTGGGCACAGTCCTTACCTGAGAGCAGAAGTTCATCAGGGTCAATCTTATTTTATATACCAAATATTTCATTTTATATCAGCAACAGTCACCCTCATGTGACAATCTACTTTTTATTTTTGTGATTGTACTTTGGAGTTGTGTAGACCTGCAGTGCAGAAGTGGCTGGCCAATAGCGTGTGCTAGGGTGCCGCCACACAACTCACTAAGAAGAAACATAAAATAATAAAGTATAACTATTTTGAAATATATGCATATCTATTTGGAGATGAGCAGGATAAATACTATAACGAATGATAAGAAAAGTGTCAGTGCTGCTGCCTCAGTATCCTGAACCCCTCCCTGTGTGTGTGTTTGTAAGTTTGTCTACGTGCAGGAGTTGGAGCCGGGACCAGCTGCAATTCATCATCTTCATAATCATCATCAACGATCTATTTAAACAGGTCCCGAACGCCGCCTCGTCATTAGATCGTCTTGAGCAGTCATACTGTCCGTCGCATCAAGCTCACGAAGTCGTACGTCCTAAGTGCAAAGATCCTTATCAGTATCGCCTGCAAACTTGCCTGCCTGTGGGCTCCCTTGTCTGGTCGAGTCTCAGCCCCCAAAGTCCTTGCTACCACTACCTTGGTGTAAACCCCCCCCAACCCCTCCCCATCCCCCTTCCCGCCCCCCACCCCTCCCATTTGCCTGTTATGTAGAAAAAAACGCCCTATACGTTTACTCATTTTGCTCATCTCTGCTGTTGGGTCCTCTCCTGCGTCACAAATCCTTTGTTGTTGTCTTATTTGTGATCCATTTCCGGCCTGGGGCGCAAAAATCTTAAACCATAGACACGTGCGCAGTAGCTCCTCTTCATTTTGGGGCACATCTATCCTTTTAATTATTGTTAGTGTATTTCATTTCCGAGAGTGTAAACAAACAAACTGATATCATTCTTCAAAGCGACGCAGATGCTTATTAACAAATAACACGTTTCAGAGTTATATTAAAAATGTGTTTTAAAATAAAAATGTACAGCACAATAGAGAATACAAATATCAGCAGTAAGCTTACATTCTCGAGAGCAACTCGGCCTGTTGGCCACCCATTGGTTCACTCCGAACTCGTTGGCATTCGAAGCTGGCGTCCCATTTGGCAGCATCAAGTCATCAGCAGGATTATCATTAAAGTTTCCACAAAGACCACACATTGTACCATGATAACTAGTCGCCAACTGGACTCTGACTGCACTTACAAAGTCAAAAGAGACCTAAGGAAAAGATTTAGGAAGAAATATTTTAGCCATTTTATCTTCATACATCACCAAAACAAACACATCTGAATCAGAATCAGAATCATCTTTATTTGCCAAGTATGTCCAAAACACACAAGGAATTTGTCTCCGGTAGTTGGAGCCGCTCTAGTACAACAGACAGTCAATTTACAGAACACTTTGGAGACATAAAGACATTGACAAAAAACAATTGTGCAAAAAGATGCAGAGTCCTCTAGCACTTAGAGCAGTTCGAATGACTAATATTGCCATAGTCCGGTGCAATGACCATTGTGCAAAGGGCGCTGAGACTTCAAGGAATGTATGCGGTTTAAAGTGACGAGTAGTGCGATAATCTAGGACAATGGTTGTGCAAAGGTTACAGATACTCCTCAATCAGTGTGCAAATGGAGCAGATGCTACTCTGGCATGAGTGGCCAGTATATGCAAATAGTGCAGCATGGCGAGACAACTACAGTGAGTGCACGAGTAATACATAATTGCAAGTCAAAAAATTGCCAGCTTGTTGTAATGGAATTATAGGTTAGCTGTTTAAGAAGTTGATTGCAAGAGGGAAGAAGCTGTTGGAATGTCTGCTAGTTCTAGTTTGCATTGATCGGTAGCGCCTACCTGAGGGAAGGAGCTGGAAGAGCTGGTGACCGGGGTGCGGAGGGTCCGAGAGGATTTTGTACGCCCTTGTCTTAGTTCTGGCAGCGTGCAAGTCCTCAAGGGTGGGTAGGGGGGGTACAGACAATCCTTTCAGCAGTTTTGATTGTCCGTTGCAGTCGGAGTTTGTCCTTTTTTGTAGCAGCACCAAACCAGACTGTGATGGAAGAACACAGGACTGATTCGATGACCGCTGTGTAGAACTGCCTCAGTAGCTCCGGTGGCAGGCCGTGCTTTCTCAGAAGCCGCAGGAAGTACATCCTCTGCTGGGCCTTTTTGAGGACGGAGTTGATGTTGGTCGCCCACTTCAGGTCCTGAGAGATTGTAATTCCCAGGAACTTGAAGGTCTCGACGGTTGACACAAGGCAGCTGGACAACGTGAGGGGCAGCTGTGGCGAAGGATGCCTCCTGAAGTCCACGATCATTTCTACAGTCTTGAGCGTGTTCAGCTCCAGGTTGTGTCGGCCGCACCACAGCTCCAGCCGCTCCGCTTCCTGTCGATATGCAGACTCGTCACCGTCCTTGATGAGGCCGATGACAGTGGTGTCATCTGCAAACTTCAGGAGTTTGACAGTCGGGTTCGCTGAGGTGCAGTCGTTCGTGTAGAGAGAGAAGAGCAGCGGAGAGATGACACAACCTTGGGGCGCCCCAGTGCTGATGCTGCGTGTGGATGAGGTGGCCTCCCCCAGCCTGACCTGCTGTGTCCTGCCCGTCAGAAAGCTGTAAATCCACTGGCAGATGGTGTTGAACGCTGAGCTGAAGTCCACGAACAGGATCCTCGCGTAGGTCCCTGCACTGTCGAGGTGTTCTAGGATGAAGTGCAGTCCCATGTTGACTGCATCATCCGCAGAACTGTTCGCTTGGTAGGCAAACTGCAGGGGGTCCGGCAGGGGACCTGTGACACTCTTGAGGTGGTCCAGCACGAGACGTTCAAAGGACTTCATGACCACAGATGTCAAAGCGACAGGCCTGTAGTCATTCAGACCTGAGATTGCAGGTTTCTTAGGGACTGGAATGATGGTGGAGCGTTTGAAACAGGATGGAACTTCGCACATTTCCAGAGATCTATTTAAGATCTGAGTGAAGACTGGAGCGAGCTGGTCTGCGCAGACTTTGAGGCAGGATGGGGACACATGGTCCGGGCCTGCCGCTTTGTTAATCTTTTGTTGTTTGAAGATGCGTCTCACATCCTGTTCATGGATGGTTAACGCAGAGGTCAGAGGTGTGATTGTGGTCGCGGGTGCGGCCGGGTGGGTGTGTGGTGTGAAACTGTCCTTTTCAAATCTGCAGTAGAAGGTATTCAAGTCGTTGGCTAGTGTGCTATTGTTCTCAGCTTGGGGGGATCGTCGTTTGTAATTAATTAGTCAGCGATTGGAATGCATGCCAGACTGATTTAGAGTCGTTTGCGCTAAACTTATTTTCCAACTTTGCTGCATAGATCCTCTTTGCAATGTTAATTTCTTTAGTCAGCTGGTTTCTAGCTCGATTATACAGGGCCCTGTCCCCGCTTTGATATGTGTCCTCCTTAGCTTGGCAAAGTTTAGCAGTGAACCACGGCTTGTTGTTGTTGAATGTGCGAAATGATTTTGTTGGTACACAAACCTCTTCACAGAAACTGATATAGGATGTGACAGTGTCCGTATATTCATCCAGGCTGCCAGCTGAATTTTCAAAGACACTCCAGTCTGTGCAGTCTAAACAGCTTTGAAGTTCCATCTTGGCTTCATTGGTCCACTTTTTCACTGTTTTCACTGTAGGCTTCGCGCATTTAAGTTCTTGCCTGTACGTCGGTATTAAGAGAATTAAGCGGTGATCAGACGAGCCCAGGGCTGCACGAGGAATAGCACGGTATGCGTTTTTTACCGTAGTGTAGCAGTGGTCTAAAGTATTCTTTTCCCTGGTAGGACAGTCGATGTGCTGCTTGTATTTAGGGAGTTCGTGGTTGAGTTTAGCTTTGTTAAAGTCCCCGAGAATAATGAGGGGTGAGTCCAGGTGTTTTTTTTCAATTTCGTTGACTTGTTCGTCGAGCGTTAGCAGTGCGGCGTTCGTGTTAGCTTGAGGTGGTATGTAGACTCCAGCCAGTATGTACGATGCGAACTCATGTGGCGAGTAGAATGGTTTACAGTTTAAAAATAGCGACTCCAAATGCGGGCTGCAGTGTGTGCTGAGCTCCGTGACGTCCGTACACCATTTTTCGTTGATATAGAGGCATATCCCGCCGCCCTTTGTTTTCCCCGATGATTCCATGTCGCGGTCTGCTCGATGAATGTGAAAGCCGGGAAGCTTGACTGCGCCATCGGGTACAGCGTCGCAAAGCCAGGTCTCCGTGAAGCACATGGCCGCGGAACGTCCGTAGTCTTTACTGGTCTTTAACAGAAGATGAAGCTCGTCCATTTTGTTGGGTAGGGAGCGTACATTCGCGAGGTGGATCGACGGGAACGCCAATCTGTGTCCTCTCTTGTGGAGTTTCACCTGAATGCCGGCCCGTTTCCCTCTGTGGTGCCGCTTCCGTCTCCATGCGCCGAAAACCACGGACGCCGCTCCGGTGAGTAACTCGGGGAAAAAACTGAGCGGATTTGCGAACGTTGGTGACAGAAAGTCCGGAGTAGCCTCCTTGATGGTTAGCAGGTCTCGCCTTGTGTAAGTGAATCGTGTAAGGTCTCGAAAGACGGACGAAAAACACAAAAACAAAAACAATACTAGAGAGCGCGTTACCGAGGCGACCACACTGGTAGGCGCCATCTTGGTTTCATGTAGACTATGTTGGTTTTAAGAAAGAATGTGGCGCAAAGAACTGTTCTTCAAACTGGAAAACGTTGTTTTTCTATTAACTACACTGAGTACCCCTTGCTTGACCCGTCACCTCACCGTGGTGGAGTGTTTTATCTGTTGCGATGATCCTCAGAGCTAAGTTGCTTTATGCCCCTGGTAGGGCCACCTAGGGCTGACAGGTCCTAGGTGATCGGCCAGACAAAGCACAGCTCAGAACCTCGTATGATGCAAAATCAAAATGGACCATGTTTTCTTCCCCCCCCACCCGGGTTGCAGGTCACCCGGGGCCCCCTCTGGAACCACCAGTGGGAGTGGCCCAGGGGGTCAAGGGCAGTGTGAACTGGATGGTAGCCCAAGTGGGGGCCTTGGCGATTCAAAGCATTGTTACAGAAGCTGGCTGGTAGAACGTCACCTCTCTGGCAGGGAAGGAGCCTGTGTGTAAGGTCAAGAGGCCCTGACAAGAAAATTGAGATCGACAGGTGGATTGGTGCAGCGTCTGTAGTGATGTGGACTCTGCAGCGGTCTGTCATAGTGACGAGGGAGCTGAGTCGAAAGGTGAAGTTATATATTTACTGGTCGATATAAATTCTCATCCTAACCTATGGTAAGGTGCTGTGGGTAATGACCAAAATAACAAGATATAGGGTGAGAAAATCAGTCATCCGGAAGGGGGTCTGAGTAGAGCCGCTGCTCCTCTGAATCAGGAGGAACCACACTCTGTCCAGGAGGCACCTGGTTCAGATGCCTCCTGGAGACATCTCAGGTGAGGTGTTGCGGGCACATTCCGCTGGGAGGAGGCCCTGTGGAAGGCCCCAGATCACACTGGAGAGACTCTGTTTGTAGTCTGGCCTGAGAACACCTCAGGATCCCTTTGGAAGAGCTGGATGAAGTGGCTAGGGAGAGGGAAGTTTGGGCTTTCCTGCTAAGGCTGCTGCCCCCATGACGTGACCCTGGATAAGTGAGGAAGATGGAGGGATGGATGGATGGATGGATGGATGGATGGACTTAGTTATGTTGTAAGTTTCAAAGTACTGGTACTTTGTATTGTGTGCACATTTAATATGAAAAAAACTAAAACTTCCTGCACTTAGATGACAAAATGCTCAATTCACTGATAATGATTTTGAAATCCAACATACAGTAATTCTGAGACTTACAGTACTCAACGTGTTGAACTGTATTCTTTGTCGTCATCATCATCACTTTTTTCTAGCGCACAGTGATACCATGTAACGATACCAAGACATGGATGGCACAAATGGCAATGAAATAACTTTAAACACTCCTTCCATAAACTCTACGTTCAATGGGATTTAGAACTGTTAAGACTGCACATTTTGATTCACTGTCCTGTTGGAGTACCCAGTGTTGGGAAAGTTTATTTTCTACGCGAGCTACTTCAAAGATCAGTTCACCTTTCCAAATATGAATTAGTTCAGTTCATGGTTCATGATTAAAAAATTTAATCTAACTGTAATGACAGGAATGATGGTGAAAGGACATTGATAACTTTGCATTCCAAGCAGCTCAGGCTGACTATATAAACTAAATATTTTATCTTATCTAGTCTTATATTAAAAAACAATGAATTCCATATTATGACAGTGTCATGGTTCAGTATTTTAACTAAAGAAATACAAAATAATATTTTTCTAGTTATCAATTTTTACAATTATGTAATAATATAATAGTCTTATTTTACAAGGGTTTAGCCCTTTTACAATGTTCAATATTAATCAGAGGTAATAGTTTTTATTACTGTGACTACTTTGCTGCAGTGTAGAACTGCACTGCATGTCTGTAGTAATAATATTTTTCTAGTTATCAATTTTTACAATTATGTACCAAAAGAACACATTTTTCCCTATTTACAGAGTGCCCCTGAACGCGCCTCGCGCACGTACAGTGAACATAAATGGAGGCCTTGCCGAATACAGCGTTTATCCCCCAACATATGAAGGCTCGTATATACTGTAGTGTGTTCAAACAAAGCCTGAAATGAACTTTCGTTAAAAAAACGTTCGCAGACGCCAGAATGAACACGTCAATAGCGTTCATCGGGCAGACACGAACTAAGTTCAGCTCACGTTCGCCCAAAATATGAACTCGTTCATGAACTTTCGTTCATTGGACTCGTTCAGGTAGACCACTGAGAGTATCCATGACCGCCAACTGACACCAAGCTTTCTGACACTGCTCCTCAATGAATTGATAGTAGAGATTTAATTGTGCTCTGCACAGATTCAAGACACCCTGTGCCTGTTTCACCAATGCAGCCACATAACATAACTGGGACCCCTCCTGTTTCCCAGTAAGTACAATATTATTTTCCTTTTATGATACATTTTTCATCTGTAAACATGTAGCTGATGTGACTGACCCAAAAACTCCATTTTGTCTAATCTGTCCAAAAGAAATTCTCCCAGAAGCTTTTTTTTTAAAAAAAAAAAAAAAAAAAAAAGAAGTTTGCCAGCAATTTTCCACACATGTAGTATGCCCTTGATATGATGAATTTTGATCATAAGTCAAATGTGTTGGTACCACAACAACTGTAAATTTTTTTGAAGATTTTTCATACCTTTAAAAAGGTAGTTTCAAGTACAGCCAGTCTGTACCTGCGATAAACCTGAACCAGTGATTGATTGGACGAGAAGGGCAGAGAGTTTTTCACCTTGTCCACCTGCAGCAAAAAAATACACGCACACACATAATTTAAACTGTGTCTGTTTGTGTGTGTGTGTGGTGTGTGTGTGTGTGTGTGTGTGCGTGTGTCTATGTTTCTTACCAGTACTTTATGTGGGTTGTCCACTGAGAATGTGTATGTATTTCCAAAGACTTTTACAGTCACCACCTTGGCATAAGAAACTCTTCTGTTTCCACGATTGTTGTTTTCCAGGTTTACCTGAGTGGAGAGGAAATAAAAACAGAAGAGGTGACACCAATCATTTTCCATCTGCAACAACCAAACCACATTCATTAATGTACCTCAAAGTGTTGAAGACCTTCAGGGTTTTTACACACAGTGGCCAGTCGGTAGACACAATTGCCCTGGAAGTCAAACTTTAATCCATCAAAGGTGTAGAAGTGAGGATCTCCACGTGCAGAGCAAGTCTTGAAGCTGATTGGATAACAGTCCTGGACGCCGTCCACAACTTGGCACTGTTCCCCGGTTCGACACCCCTTTGGTTTACATTGTATCGTTTGTGTCGCAGCATCACACAGACATTGTTCTTTACACTGAGAGTCAGCCCAGAACACCTCACCCGGCAGGTAATAATATCCGTCATGGTTACAGCCACAGCCCTTCTCCTTTTCAACACATCTGAAAAACATCAGAATGGATATCAGAGGACATGTCACAGTGGCTTTCATTCCCATATACAGCACGATGTTTCAAGTTTACGAATGGCACACTTTGAACTACTTTGAACAGGACTACGGCATGTTCCAATTTACATCGCACCTGCAGGAATCCTGTATCTAAGCTACATGGCCAATTTTGCTACTATACCTGAATAATGGACAATTTGATGAGGGCCTATATGGACATCATCAACAGCATTCTTCAGAAAGCAGCATGTACGACAATACTGCTGAAGAGGATTGACGAGCTTGCGGAGTGGGTGAGGATGAAGATCAGACCGGTTAAATCTTGCGGCCTGTTACTCAGAATGTGGGTCAGAAGCAACCATCAGCAGATCTTTGTCACAGGCGGTGAAGAAATACCACTGCTGTCAAGTCAACCTGTCCATAGCCTAGGCCGAACCTCCACAGCAGACCTCTCTGACAGGCAGAAGGAGCAAAGGCCAGGCCAGGATCAGTCAGAGCCAGCTCCCCGGGAACTACAAAGTATGGCGCGACCAGTTCATGCTGCACCCAAGGGTGATGTGGCCTCTTAAGATGAGCAAAGTCTCCTCCTCAGTTGCACACAAGATAGATAGGCTGGCAAACTCGTTATCACAAAGTGGCTAGGACTGCCAAGATGCCTGTTCCAGCCTTTTTGGCACACACCGGAACTGCCACGGTGATCAGCTGGCAGGGGACACAAGCAGGGAAAGGCTCAGACGGTGTTCGAGCTGAGGGAATCCTTTGACCAACTAGTGAGAGCAGCTGACTCCCAGATTCGAACAGGGAGTAAGTAAAACAGTCCAAAAGAGGCCGACAGGAAAATCAGCAGGGTGAAACACTGCCAAGTTATTATGCATACCCAGGGAGGGGAGGGGCCATAGGGGTCGGGTGCAGTGTGAGCTGGGCGGTGGCCGAAGGCAGAGACCATGGCGATCCGATCCCTGGCTACAGAAACTGGCTCTAGGGATGTGGAATGTCACCTCTCTGGCAGGGAAGGAGCCCAAGCTGGTGTGTGACGTTGAGAAGTTCCGACGAGATATAGTCGGGCTCGCCTCCACACACAGCTTGGGCTCTGGTACCAGTCCACTTGAGAGGGGTTGGACTCTTTTGCACTCTGGAGTTGCCCATGGTGAGAGGTACCGAGCAGGTGTGGGTATAGTTATTGCCCCCCGGCTCTGCGTCTGTATGTTGGTGTTCACCCTGGTGGATTAGAGGGGAGCCTCCCTCCGCCTTCGGGTGGGGGGAGAGGTCCTGACTGTTGTTCATGTCTATGCACCAAACAGCAGTTCAGAGATCCCACCGTTTTTGGAGTCCTTGGAGGGGGTGCTGGAGAGGGCTCCCGCTGGGGACTCCATTGTTCTGCTGGGGGACTTCAATGCTCACGTGGGCAATGAGACATGGAATGGCGTGATTGGGAGGAACGGCCCCCCCCGATCAGAACCCGAGTGGTGTTCTGTTATTGGACTTGGACGCATGTCTTGGACACTTGAGTTAAGAGAGGGGCGGAGCTGTCAACTGATCACCACCTGTTGGTGAGTTGAGTCCGATGGTGGGGGAAGATGCCGGTCCGACCAGGCAGGCCCAAACATATTGTGAGAGTCTGCTGGGAACGTCTGGGAGAATCCCCTGTCAGAAGGCGTTTCAACTCCCACCTCCAGAACAACTTCACCCACGTCTTGGGGGAGGTGGGGGACATTGAGTCCGAGTGGACCATGTTCGGCGCCTCTATTGCCGAGGCGGCCGACTGGAGCTGTGGCCGTAAGGTAGTCGGTGCCTGTCGTGGTGGCAATCCCCGGACCCGTTGGTGGACAACAGCGGTGAGGGATGCCGTCAAGCTGAATGAGTCCTATCGGGGCTTTTTGGCCTGTGGGACTCCTGAGGCAGCTGATGGGTACCGGCTGGCCAAGCGGAATGCAGCTTTGGTGATCGCTGAGGCAAAAACTCAGGCGTGGGAGGAGTTCGGTGAGACCATGGAGAATGACTTCCGGATGGCTTCAAGGAAATTCTGGTTCACCATCCGGCGTCTCAGGAGGGGGAAGCAGTCCACCATAAACACTGTGTATAGTGGGGATGGGGTGCTATTGACCTCAACTTGCGACGTTGTGAGTCGGTGGAGAGACTACTTCGAAGACCTCCTCAATTCCACCGACACGCCTTCCCATGAGGTGGGCTCTCCAATCTCTGGGGTTGAGGTCACGTTAAAAAGCTCCTCGGTGGCAAGGCCCCGGGGGTGGATGAGATTCGCACGGAGTTCCTAAAGGCTCTGGGTGTTGTAGGGCTGTCCTGGTTGACATGGCTCTGCAACATCACGTGGACATTGGGGACAGTGCCTCTGGATTGGCAGACTGGGGTGGTGGTCCCCCTTTTTAAGAAGGGGGACCGGAGGTTGCGTTCCAACTACAGGGGGATCACACTCCTCAGCCTCCATGGTAAGGTCTATTCAGGGGTGCTGGAGAGGAGGGTCCGTCGGGAAGTCAAATCTAAGATTCAGGAGGAGCAGTATGGTTTTCCTCCTGGCCGTGGAACAGTCCACCAGCTCTTCACCCTCGGTAGGGTCCTCGAGGGTGCATGGGAGTTCTCCCAACCAGTCTACATGTGTTTTGTGGACTTGGAGAAGGCGTTCGACCGTGTCCCTCGGGTGGTCCTGTGGGGGGTGCGTCTGGAGTATGGTGTACTGACCCCCCTGATACTGGCTGTTCGGTCCCTGTACGACCGGTGTCAGAGTTTGGTCCGCATTGCCGGCAGTAAGTCGGACTCCCTTCCGGTGAGGGTTGGACTCCGCCAAAGCTGCCCTTTGTCACCGATTCTGTTCATAACTTTTATGGACAGAATTTCTAGGCGCAGCCGAGGCATAGAGGGGGTTCGGTTTGGTGGCCTCAGTATTGCATCTTTCCTTTTTGCAGATGATGTGGTTCTGTTGGCTTCATCAAGCTGTGATCTCCAACTCTCACTGGAGCGGTTCGCAGCCGAGTGTGAAGCGGCTGGGATGAGAATCAGCACTTCTAAATCTGAGACAATGGTCCTCAGTCGGAAAAGGGTGGAGTGCCCTCTCCAGGTCGGAGAGATCTGAGATCATTCCCCAAGTGGAGGAGTTAAAATATCTTGGGGTCTTGTTCACGAGTGAGGGAAGAAGGGAACGAGAGATCGACAGGCGGATCGGTGCAGCGTCTGCAGTGACGCGGACTTTGTATCGGTCCGTTGTGGTAAGAAGGAGCTAAGCCGAAAGGTCGATCTACGTTCCTACCCTAACCTATGGTCATATCCTGTGGGTCATGACCGAAAAAACAAGATCCCGGATACAAGTGGCCGAAATGAGTTTTATCCGCAGAGTGTCTCGGCTTTCCCTTAGAGATAGGGTGAGAAGACTCCTCTCAAATGACAGTGAGTGAGTGATCCAACAGGATCAACCTGGGAAGACAGCTCCAATTCTCCAGGGAGAGAAAAATCGATCCGGCCAGATGTGATCATGTGGTCAGAGCCACGCGAGACCCTCAAGTTGGTGGACCTCTCTGTCCCTTGGGAAGAGGAGGTGGAGCCTGCTAACTAGCAGAAGCGTTCAAAGTATTCAGACCTGGCAGAAGAGTGCGGGGAGTCTGGCTGGAAAGCCATCACTTGCACCATCAAAGTGGGATGCACGGGTTTTGTTGGGTCCTCAACCATTCGCCTGCTCCACGGCATAGAATGATCAGGAGCAGGGTGTCGGAAAGGCATCAAATAACTAGCGGAGGAGGGAGGGAGGGGCAGCTTCTGGCTGTGGCTAATAAGGAAGCACAGGAGTTGTGGGCCAAAAAACACCTGGGACATTAGCAGCGAGTGCCAGGGAGAGATCTCAGCAATCGCTCTACCATCAGATGTAAAGGGGTTAAAGAAGTGAAACATCTATGACAAGTAGTCCCCAGTTGATGACCCCTTTATGCCCAGAGAGGTGTTCAGAGGAATACACTTGCGCCAAGGCAACGCCATCAGAGGTGCGTCAAACATTAATGACCAGTAGGTAGACCATCAACTTGTATCTTTGTGAGAAATCACTCAAGTCAGCAAGATTCTTGCTTTCACATAAATATACCGTATCTGAACGTTTGAAAATTGGTGAAAAATTGGTGTTTGATATATGGCTGGCCATCATCAAATATGTAATTTATGGAATACAGTGTACCAGGGTCATTTTTTTCTCCACTTTTATACCCAGTTTAAAACGCAATAAACAAAAACCAATTGCGAAACCAGTTGCGCTTGTGTCCAACAATAGCCAAGCTTCAGGTTGCTTCCTAATTACATATTATTCCGGCTCACATCACAATCACAGAGTCTGAGGTTCAACCGAACTCGGTGCTGACCACACACTTAAGGCTTTGTGATGGTAAATATTGAACAGGTTCAATATTTACGATTTTCAACCCCATTGGTTTCTGATTAGATCCATGAGGAAAACGTATTCTTAATACACCCCACACCACAGAATAATCAGCCAGGATAATCTTTTAGAGACATTTAAGAATCGTGTCTTTGCTGACTTTGATCGGACGGAGAGGGAAATGATCAAATCTGATCTGATTATTGTATATTGCCTAAACTGGGTTGGGCCTTAAGCTCCAGAAACACTGTGTTGTTAATGACTATAAGGATTTGGAACCCTACTTGAGTCCTCTGATCAAGCAGTGGAAACTTGATTTTGATAATTTTGTTCCTATGAAGAACAGCCAATAAAATTAGGGCAGATATTGTAAATTAGGTCACAGGTAGCACATGTCAATGGGAAAAAATGGGACGTTTGCATTCACCCATTTCGGCTGACAACATATCCGTGGTCACAGAAACAGCCTTCAACACAGGCCTTGTGGCACACTTCTGGCTGAGCACCACAGCTGGCTGGGCAGGCTGGGCCACACACCTCATAATGACTGTTGGCTGGACATTCAAGAGCTGAGGGCAGAGGCAGAAAATATTTTGTAAAAAAACACAGTTTCACTGTTTTACTGTAAATATCCATCCATCTATCTTCTACCGCTTATCTGAGGTCGGGTCGCGGTGGCAGTAGCTTTAGTAGGGACGCCCAGACTTCCCTTTCCCCAGCCACTTCATCCATCTCTTCTGGGGGGATCCCGAGGCATTCCCAGGCCAGCCGAGAGACGTAGTCTCTCCAGCGTGTCCTGGGTCATCCCCGGGGTCTCCTCCCAGTGGGACGTTCCCGGAACACCTCACCGGGGAGGCGTCCGGGAGGCATCCGAATCAGATGCCCCAGCCACCTCATCTGGCTTCTCTCGATGTAAAGGAGCAACGGCTCTACTCTGAGATCCTCCCGGATAACCGAGATTCTCACCCTATCTCTAAAGGAGAGCCTGGACGACCCACAGCTCGTGACCATAGGTGAGGGTAGGAACGTAGATCGACCGGTAAATCGAGAGCTTCGTCTTTCGGCTTAGCTCCTTCTTTACCACAACGGATTGATACAAAGTCCGCATCACTGCAGACGCTGCACCGATCCGCCTGTCGATCTCCCGTTCCATTCTTCCCTCACTCGTGAACAAGACCCCAAGATACTTGAACTCCTCCACTTGGGACAGGATCTCATCCCCGACCTGGAGAGGGCACGCCACCCTTTTCCGACTGAGGACCATGGTCTCAGATTTGGAGGTGCTGATTCTCATCCCAGCCGCTTCACACTTGGCTGCAAACTACTCCAATGAGAGTTGGAGGTCACGGCTTGATGAAGCCAACAGAACCACATCATCTGCAAAAAGCAGATATGCAATACTGAGGCCACCAAACCGGATGCCCTCTACGCCTCGGCTACGCCTCGAAATTCTGTCCATAAAAGTTATGAACAGAATCGGTGACAAAGGGCAGCCTTGGCGGAGTCCAACCCTCACCGGAAACGAGTCCGACTTACTGCCGGATATGCGGACCAAACTCTGACTCCGGTCGTACAGGGACCGAACAGCCCATATCAGGGGGTTCGGTACCCCATACGCCTGAAGCACCCCCCACAGGACCACCCGAGGGACACGGTCGAACGCCTTTTCCAAGTCCACAAAACACATGTAGACTGGTTGGGCGAACTCCCATGCACCCTCAAGAGCTGGTCCACTGTTCCATGGCCAGGACGAAAACCACACTGCTCCTCCTGAATCTGGGATTCAACTTCCCGATGGACCCTCCTCTCCAGCACCCCTGAATAGACCTTACCAGGGAGGCTGAGCAGTGTGATCCCCCTGTAGTTGGAACACACCGTCCGGTCCCCCTTCTTAAAAAGGGGGACCACCACCCCAGTCTGCCAATCCAGAGGCACTGTCCCCGATGTCCACGCGATGTTGCAGAGGCGTGTCAACCAGGACAGCCCTACAACATCCAGAGCCTTGAGGAACTCCGGGCGAATCTCCTCCACCCCCGGGGCCCTGCCACCGAGGAGCTGCAAACATTGTTAACTTAAATAATATAATAGTCTTCTTTTGCAAGGGGTTAGCCCTTTTACAATGTTCAATATTAATCAGATGTAATAGTTTTTATTACTGTGACTCCTTTGCTGCAGTGTAGAACTGCACTGCATGTCTGTAGTAATTTCTGTGATTGTGCTATGTAGATATTCTGAATTATATTTCATTAGCGTGTAGCATAAAGCACAAAACATGCTGTTTTATCTTCAATGTAAAAAACTTACTGCAGTTGGCCTGTGGTCTCCATGGTAACACAGTTGCTCCTGCTTCCTGGCACTCAGCAAGGTAATTGCTCAAGGACTCACACAGTACTTCATGTCGTCCTGCATTGACACAGACATCGTACAAGCACTCTGACACAGCCTCCCCGACTGGCACACGACCGTGGCAACGAGAGAAAGGCCCCTTTTTATTGCTCAGTATCCCACAGAATTCAGGACCAGTGTATCTGAAATAGGAATCAAGGGACAAAAAAAACTTAGTGCAGTGAAAAAAAAAATTTTTTTTTAAAAAGATTAAAAAATGTACAAATTAATGCAACGACAGTATAACTGCTTTGAGGAAAAATATGTCAATACTACTTAAAAAACGTGTTGACAACCATAACCATTATGAGCATTAGTTTTTTTTTTTTTTTTACAGGCAAACATAGTTCCTTAATAATCATAAAAATAACAACAACAATAATAATAATAATTAGTATTATTATTCATCCATCCATCCATTTTCTGAGCCGCTTCTCCTCACTCGGGTCGCGGGCGTGCTGGAGCCTATCCCAGCTGTCATCGGGCAGGAGGCGGGGTACACCCTGAACTGGTTGCCAGCCAATCGCAGGGCACATATATACAAACAACCATCCGCACTCACATTCATACCTACGGGCAATTTAGAGTCTCCAATTAATGCATGTTTTTGGGATGTGGGAGGAAACCGGAGTGCCCGGAGAAAACCCACGCAGGCACGGGGAGAACATGCAAACTCCACACAGGCGGGGCCGGGGATTGAACCCGGGTCCTCAGAACTGTGAGGCTGACGCTCTAACCAGTCGGCCACCGTGCCGCCAGTATTATTATTATGATAATCCATCCATTTTCCGTACCGCTTATCCTCACTAGGGTCGCGGGTGTGCTGGAGCCTATCCCGGCTGACTCAGGGTGAGAGGCGCGGGGTACACCCTGAACTGGTCGGCAGCCAATCGCAGGGCAAATATAAACAAACAACCATTTGCCCTCACAGTCACACCTAAGTCGGATTCGTTTCCGGTGAGGGTTTGACTCCGCCAAGGCTGCCCTTTGTCACCGATTCTGTTCATAACTTTTATGGAGAGAATTTCTAGGCACAGCCGAGGCATGGAAGGGTCCGGTTCGGTGGCCTTAATATTGCATCTCTGCTTTTTGCAGATGATGTGGTTCTGTTGACCTCATCAAGCCAAGATCTCCAACTCTCACTGGAGCGGTTTGCAGTCGAGTGTGAAGCGGTTGGGATGAAAATCAGCACCTCCAAATCTGAGACCATGGTCCTCAGTCGGAAAAGGGTGAAGAGTCCTCTCCAGGTCTGGGATGAGATCCTGTCCCGAGTGGAGGAGTTCAAGTATCTTGGGGTCTCGTTCATGAGTGAGGGAAGAATGGAGCAGGAGATCGACAGGCGGATTGGTGCAGCGTCTGCAGTGATGCATATGTTGTATCGGTCCATTGTGGTGAAGAAGGAGCTAAGTCAAAAGGCGAGGCTCTCAATTTACCAGTCGATCTACGTTCCTACTCTCACCTATCTTCACAAGCTGTGGGTCATGACCGAAAGAACAAGATCCCGGGTACAAGTGGCCGACATGAGTTATCTCCGCAGTGTCTTTCCCTTAGAGAAAGGGTGAGAAGCTCGGTCATTTGGGAGGGGCTCAAGAGTAGAGCCACTGCTCCTCCACATTGAGAGGAGCCAGATGAGTTGGCTCGGGCATCTGATTAGGATGCCTTCTGGACGCCTCCCTGTTGCGGTGACCCCAGGGACGACCCAGGACACACTGGAAACACTATGTTTCCCGGCTGGCCTGGGAACGCCTCGGGATCCCCCCAGAAGAGCTAGATGAGGTGGCTGGGGAGAGGGAAGTCTGAGTTTCCCTTTTAGAGCTACTGCCCCCGCGTCCCGACCTCGGATAAGCGGAAGAAAATGGACGGATGTTTTTTCTAGTACTTATGTAAAAGTAACCAGTGAGTCTACAGTATCTCACTAAAGTGAATATACTACTCTAATTTTTGTAACTATTTAATATGATTTTAACATGGGAGAACACGGATGAAATGAGACTTTGCTACAATGGAAAGTTGTCAGTATACAGCTTATTCAACAGAATAAATTTACGGTCCACTCAAAATATCTCACAGCCATTCATATCTAAACCACAGGCAACAAACCGGAGTACACACTTTACGGGAAATGTCCAAATTAGACATTTTCCTTCCCTGGTGTCATGTGACTCAATGTGTGAATGGGGAGAAGGTTAAATTTGGTGGTGTCATCCCAGAAAGAAGACTCTTCTGAAGAGAATGCACAAGAAAGCCCGCAAGCAGTTTGCTGAAGACAAGCAGACAGTGCTTTGATGAGACAAAATTAAACTTCCTTGGTTAAGAGGGTGCGTTATTTTGGTTAAAGTGTGTGAGGTGGGGCGGCATGGTGGACGACTGGCTAGAGCGTCAGCCTCACAGTTCTGAGGACCGGGGTTCAATCCCCGGCCCCGCCTGTGTGGAGTTTGCATGTTCTCCCCATGCCTGCATGGGTTTTCTCCGGGCACTCCGGTTTCCTCCCACATCCCAAAAACATGCATGAATTGGAGACTCTAAATTGCCCGTAGGTTTGACTGTGAGTGCGAATGGTTGTTTGTTTGTATGTGCCCTGCGATTGACTGGCAACCAGTTCAGGGTGTACCCCGCCTCCTGCCCGATGATAGCTGGGATAGGCTTCAGCACACCCGCGACCCTAGTGAGGAGAAGCGGCTCAGAAAATGGATGGATGGATGGATGTGTGAGGTGGCAACCAAGTGAGGAATACAAAGACAAATGTTCCTACAGTCAACCATGTCTTGGGCTTCCTGAGTGCTGCTGGCACTAAATTGTCCTCAGCACCAAACCATTGGTGGAGGTTTCAAAGACCAGGTAGATTGTCATAGGTGGATCTAATCTGGTTTATGGTTCTATAAAGGAACCATAAATAGCAACAAACTGTTACACACTGAAGCAGAGTATGATCCCCTTCCTTCGTAAACCAGGGCGCAGAGCAATATTCCAACAAAATAATAACCCCAAACACACCAAGATACCCATACCTGCTAAAGAAGCACATGTGATATACTGGTACAGCATGCCCTTATTGAGCATCTTCAAACAGAAAATAGAGGAGCACAAGGTCTCTTTGTCTTCTTCTTTAGCTTTTGGCTTGTCCCGTTAGGGGACACCACAGCGTGTCATCCTTTTCCATATAAGCCTATCTCCTGCATCCTCCTCTTTAACTGCCGTCGTGTCTTCCCTCACTACATCTATCATCTACCTTCTCTTTGGTCTTCCTCTAGCTCTCTTGCTTGGCAGCTCCATCCTGATCACCCTTCGACCAATATACTCACAATCTCTCCTCTGGGTGTGTTCAAACCATCAAAGCCTGCTCTCTCTAACTTTGTCTCCAAAACATCTAACCTTGGCTGTCCATCTGATGGGGTTATTTATAATCCTATCCAACCTGGTCACTCCTAGAGAGAACCTCAACATCTTCATTTCTGCTACCTCCACCTCTCATTCCTGTCATCTCTTCAGTGCTAATCTGTCATCATGTCCATTACAATCTCTCTCTGGGATGCTCAGAAAAACTTTGTCTCACTCATTCCAGAATTTCTCTTTCACCTCTAGGTCACATCCTACCAGTGGGGCATAGCCAGTAATTACTTCATACATAACAACCTCAATTTCAGGTTTGAGCCTCATCACTCGATCTCACACTCTTTTCACCTCCAAGCCATTCTTAGCTAACCCTTCCTTTAAAACAACCCCTACTCTATTTCTCTTTCCATCGACACCAGGGTAAAATAATTTGAACGCTGCTCCTAAGGTTCTAACCTTACTGCCTTTCCTGCACACACAATATATCAACCAACTCCTGAGCACAAGGTCTCTAACATGCACCAATATGGTGATGTCGTCATGGAGGAGTGGAAGAGGATTCTATTGGCAACCTGTGAAGCTTTGGTGAACTCCATGCCCAAGAAGGTTAGGACACTGCTGAAAAATAATGTTGGTCACAAATAATGTTGAGACTTTGGGCACATTTTGGATATTCTCTCTTAGGGGCGTCACTTTTGTTCCCAGTGGCTGACATTAATGACTGTATGTTGAGGGGACAGTAAATGTACATTGTTATACCTACTGTACACTGATGACTTTACGTTGTAGCAAAGTCCCAGTCTTAAGTGTTGTCTGATGAAAACATATAATTCAATATTTCCAAAAATGTGAGGGGTGTAGTCACTTTGTAAGCTACTGTGTCTTACTTTTTCTTTCCATTTTGTCTTCTGAAAACTATCAACAATGTCGACTGTTCCATCAATGTTTTCACAGGAACAGGCTAATACTGGAAAAAGTGTGTGTGGCAGATTCTTAACTCAGGATAGGTGTCCAAGATACCAACAGAACGTGCGAACTGAAGTGCCTTTTTTGTCCTCAACTAGCTAAGGTAGATGGTTGGCTACACTGAGCAGCTCCCCACACAAGGTTAGTTCTTGCGTCGTCATTACTTTTGCCAAGCTCTTATTCACAGAACACACTGTAGATGCAAATCTACAGTACATGTAGTCAATTGCCTAGACATACTCCAAAGCTATCCTCAACTCACTAATCGGGTGTGATTTGCTGAATGTTACCTTATGCGGTCCTCTTCAGAGCATTGAGGACACACTCCATCGCAGTAATGGTAACAGAATGGGTCACCATCAGGAATGCTCCATGTTCCCGCCCAGTCTGTCACATTGACTGCTGTGCGGCCTCCAGGAATTGTCATCTCATCGTTCTTGTTGCCATTGTAGTTGCCACATAGCCCAACTACATTACCATAATAGCTGCTGCTGAGGGAAACCATGACCAGTGTAGACCAATCAAACGTGACAGTAATTCCAATATCACTCTGGAGGAAGCCTCTTACTCCCGACTCTGTTATAGAAATACTGCCTCCTTCTAGGTAGACTGGGACACCAGTCTTAATACCATCCACCTAAAGAGGGAAAATTGAGATGTATAAAATATGATAGGTACCTTAGCCTGTACGTGAGGGTAGCTGATTTTACAGAAAGATTGAAAATTGGGCTGTGCTGGGTAGGGTGCTGATAGGGAGCAGGTTCCTTGCAATCACTGATGCTGTGTATAAGGAATGACATGTAGACTACCCCAAAATTACATAGCCAGCAAGTGAGGGTACAGTCAGACAGAGCAGGAAGGGAAGACAGAAATGTGAATCACAGCACAGCTGAAGCACAACATGCCAACGTCGGTAATTAAATCCTGGACCATTTTAAAATCTAAAAAAAGCGAGTCGCTTGTTGTAGGTCCTAAAAAGTGAACACCTTGTTACCCAAAGGATTCTGAGCAGTTCTTCTTTTTGAAAAACTAAGAACTCTGTAGCACTGAAAAGAAACAATATACTGTACAGTGATTTTCACTATATTTTACTTCCAGCAGACCTACCAATACAAAGCCTCTTTCATCTCTTGGAATGGAGATTGAGTGGCCCAACAGCTCCACAGTAGCCGAACGCACAAAGGAGCCGTCAGAGTTCCCACGGAGCTCATTTTTGGTTGTCACAGTTACCTCTGGCAGGGAGGGATCAACACCTGGTGAGGTTGAAATAAGTTCAATATTAACACGTGTGAGCTCAGAGATCATCCCAAATTGCTTGATGGGTTCGGTTAGGGCTGTGAGTGGGCCAGTAAGGTTTTTTCCTACGAAAGTCATCTATCCGTGCCTTTATGAACATTGCTTTGCATACTGTGGCACACACCAGTTAGTGGTGTCCAAAATGTGTTGAAAAAAGAACGATTCAAATTCAAGGGGATGGCGGGGGCAGAAAAGTGGACTAGTAATTAGTACATGTGCCTCACAATTCTTTGGTTCTGGAATTTCAAATTTCAGCTCAGGCCCTCCCATATTTTTTAAGTTTGCATCTTTTCTTATATGGCTTTTCTTGTGTTTGTTAGGTTAATTAAAGACTCTAAGTTGCCCTATGATTGGCTGCCGACCATTCCAGAGGTGTACCCCAACTCTCATTCTAACTCACCCATGAAATGGATGGATGGGGACCTTAGGGGTCTACACAAATGTCTGATTGACACCTTTGTTGATTAGAATCTGTGATTCAGTAATTTTGTCTGGAATGTTCAACTTCAGTAAAGTATACAGAACATACTGAAAATGAAACAACTGTTTATTATAGGAAGTTAAAACAAATACTACCATTTGATTTAATTACAAACCTGTGGTATTGACAAGAACATAAGTGCAGGTTCCTTGGAAAGAATAACTCCAGCCATCAAATGTGGTGTAGTGTGGGTCACCAAAAGCCCAGCATAGAACACTGGTATCAGGCACGCACACTCCTTGCCCTTCTGATATTTCACAGTGCTCTTTTGTTCTGCACACAACCTCAGCACAGGGGTCTGGAAATAATTAAATGCATAATCAACAGTGAAGGTCTACAGAGTATGGTTTAGTAATTATTCAGTGACACGTTATATGTAACATTTCAATTTCTGAGGGGAGAAAACTGATTTACAGCTCTGATGGAGAGTGTTAAGCCCACAGCAGGGGCTCTCGCAGAGTTGCAAATATTTGTTTCAAGTAAAATCAATTTGAGAACATTTTGAGGTATAACGTAGCCAAAATTTTAGGTTGAGTGAAAATGATTTGCCTTGTCTTGTGTTATTGTGCACCTTATTTCCATGGACTGAGAACTGACTGAATGTGTCAGTTGACTGGGAACTAACCTGTGGGGAAGCATCCCATAGTTCCGTCCTTGGTGGTGCACTCTTCCCCCTCCTGGCAACTTGTGGGTTTACAGATGAACTGTCCAGACTGGCAGACACAGTGCTCAGAACAGTCCTCCATTAATACCGAGGTATCCGACTGTAAAAAGACAGTTTAGCAGAAAAAACTCTGGACAATGGCCAGGGCGAAAAATAACAGAATATACGGGTATTACACACAATAAGAATTCCATTAATGCATGAATATGAGTTTGAGTATTTTCAGTCTACGCAGTATGTGCCAGCCTTTTTTCATTGTGTGTGTGTGTGGCACTTTAACTCCTGTTGGTTGTTAAATACAACACGTTTCTTTAGTTCTATATTTGATATAGATATATTATATATTGCAGTGTACTACTTTTATTAAACCATAAAAAGATAGAGTGACAGTCAAGGGAGAAGTGGGTTGATGAAGTGAGGACGTGGGCAAAAACAAAAGCAAGCGTGGGCATATTTTGAGAGCCTCAGTTCGCTCCCTATCACTTGACTGTATCCGGCACGCTGCGTACATCACTTGCTCATTTTAGCGACAATGACTGCCAGCTTCGCTATTTAATCCACGAGCAATGAAATTATAAATTGAGTTTAGTATTTTTGTAAAACAATATATGTATACTATATACCTGTATACTGTATTTGTATGGCTCGGGGGTGGGCAGCTGATTCCCACTCGCTCAAAATGCGGAAATGTATTTTTGGCATGTGTGAAAGCTTATGTGCATTTTCAATGGTTTTAACCTGTGACTTTGCTACATCGTGCAATGGCAATTCAAATTTAGAATTGCTGTAAAACCAGTGGCTGAGTTCAGTCGATGTTGGCCACATCACTCCGTGTGTGGCAGGCATAAGGGTCGATGGCTTCTTTCACTCCTCTTTCTAACTGGCGGTTCTCTCTGTTCAGAATTTGGACATTGTTGTCCTCAGGGAAATCCCCCTTCTTTTTGAGATGCAAATGAACTGCTGACTCTAGATTCTAAGAGGCTGCCCTTCCATGTTATGCCATGCGTTTGTGTAGGGGTTGCTCACTTTCTCCAATGCATTGCTTCTATACTCTTCTCTACACTGCACTGCATAAACAGGATTGCCAAGTTAGTCCTTGGGGTGAACCAGCTTTTGTCTAGGGGTCAGTTTAAAGTTGGTTTAAAGTAGTATTAGCAGTAGTAGTATGTTATATTTGTAGAAAATCCTTCTGAGTTTCTCAGACAAACCAGCCACATAAGTGACCACCGCATTTCGCCCCCCGTTTTTATCCTCAGGATCGAGTGTAGTGGCCTTTCTTCTTCTGGCGGATTTGACAAAGGTCCAGTTAGGATACCCACAGTTAGTTGGCGCCTTTCTTATGCGTCTGATTCTTTTGTATTTCGTTGTCATTGGTAGGGATCTTCTCTGCTCTGTCTTTGAGGGTTCACAAGACCCTGCTTTCATCCATTAGTAAATGAGGGTAAGGGAAAAGAAGTGATTTATTGGTGATAATGACCTTATAATAAAGTCCATCCACTACGCAGCCACATTTCTCCACAGGCACACAACGGTCCCCATCTGACATGAGTCCATCGTCACACTGGCAGCCCTCTTGGCACACTGGGCAGGTTTCTGACCTCTCCAGAGAGGCACAGGTGGACGAGCAGGAGGAGGAGCAAAGCTCATAGTGACTCCCTGCTGGACACGTCAGAGCTGCAAGGGACAAATAAGGCCATAGGAACCAAAGTTGACTGATTACACTGAAACTACTGTGATCTCATTTGTGTTACTGTAATCACAAGTTAATGGTTTAATTTTGATCATGTGGGAAATGTTTGGGATGAAAGAAGAACATTTACATGAACTGTATTTTTAGGGAAATGATACTTAATTGAAAATCTACAAATTTTAAATTATGACACGCACAAAGTCTCACACTAGCATTTGTATGGCTCTGACTGAAATACAAAAAAAACCCTAGACAATCATTGCAGTAGATCACAAGCTTATTATTAAGGTTATTGTTCTTATTAAGCTGAAAGGGTGGTAAAATCGAACAAGGCCTGTGAGTTAACAGACACAAATTCAACACCCAAATGCCACGTGTAGTACCAGCAAGCTTCAAGTTCACAACACTCACGACAGAAGATGTCACTCCTCCATCTACTAATCTTGGTGTCAGCTAGTTGGCAGGCAACGGCATAACTCTCAATGTGACGACACAGAACCTCTTGGTCTTTCTCTCCTGAGGACATCTCCCTTGTAATACAAAGGTGATTTTAATATTCTATTACAATTTTGGATAAATGTATGAATGTCAAATACACAGAATAAATAGATCAGATAAACACTAACAGGCTTTTTGAGCACTTGTAACCAATGAGATGGTGAACGCTTTCATGGGAAAAAGTACCGTAGGTACCGACATGGGTGCCACACCCCTAGACACTTCTGTTGTGTGTTAGATTTACAGTATTGTTTAATTCTCTGGCAAATTACATGCTGTCCTGCTGCAATGACATCAGGCCATTTGTATCCTGCTGACACATACACGGTGAAACTGAACTCTACCGTCTGGAGGAAACATACACCACATTTTTTCCTAAAAAGGAAAAAGAAGGCCTCTCTTTGAGGTAATGCATTTAAGTGGATCATGCAAATTGATTTCATTCTTAATTGTGGCACTGTTAGTACTCGTTTATTGTTAATAGAGTTAGAATTAAATAGCAAATCCGATTTCCCGACCTGACACAAGCATCAAAGTTAGGCACTGGAGACACTGTGGCGTGGCACCCTGCAAACGGCCCGTGCTGATCTCGAATGATGCCACAAGCCTTTTCAGCTTCTGGAGTCTTTTGTTCATTTGGGTCAGGACAGGACGCACCGCCACAACCCATCTCACAGGGGACATCATCCGCTTCTACTACTAAAGCTGAGATGTTTACTGGTTTTCCACCCTCCGATGCCGGATCATCTGATGACTTGTCATTGTAGTTGCCACAGAGACCATGTGGTAAGCCTTGATAGGTGGATGGAATTTGTAACATGATGCCTGCTACAGTGTCGTAGGTCAGCTTTAGATCAAAATCAGTTTCTATGATGATGTTGATGCCATTCTGATACGCTTGCACCTTTTCATCTGCCAATGACGCAGGTAGAAAGACTTTGATGCCATCAACCTGACTTACACAAACACACAGGGCAAGTCAAATGTGTTAAGGCAGCAACTTGTCTTGCACAGAAAACCCACTTAATGTGGCTCAGCTGGTTTGAATTAGCAGTTTTTTTTTTTGTTTTTTTTTTAAACGTCAAAAGTCAATCATACCTTAATCTCCCAAATAAGCCCAGTCTCCAAGGCGATCTCCATGTCGTACACTTGGAGCGCCGCACTACGAGAGACATGGCCATCTTTGCTAGTCTGTTGCTGAACCAACACTGAATAAGCTACCACTTGTTCTCCCTCCTCCACCTCTGACAACTTGAGCAAGCAATTTCCCAACAGAGGATACGCCTAGAAAACAAAGGTTAGACCATTTTACAACAACATCGAGATAATGAAAGACTTACAATACAGCCTAAATAATCATGGTTAAAAGATGCTGTCCTGGATGAAGCACAGCGTAAATATGTGGAAAAAATGCCATGTGTTTGTAAAAATCTATACTGTACATAAATAAATGTTTAAACACATTCAATGACTGAAAGTACCTGTGCAATGTAATTCTGTATAGCTGGAATCCTTAATTAGGGCTGAAACGATTGTCATAAGTCTGCACACCCTATGTTATCTATGGCATATCATAAATGCGATTGTTGACATTTCAGAACAGACATAATAAAGAAATCTTATTACGATAGTAAAAAAGTGAAGCAATAACTAGAAAATCTTAAGAAAGACCTTTTTGAAATGTTAAACCCATTCTTGTACCACAGACATTAATAGTTTGAAAGCACATTACAAAAATGTGATCAGGATGAAAGAATGTTGTTACACTGGCACGTGCACAGACATTTTTATGGGCAGGTGCTCAAGCCAAAAAAAGGGCGCCCATCGCCAAAATTATTGATACAATTAAACAGTAGAAAATATTTAACTTCTGTATTTATTTCTGCTAACACAATTAAAACAGTCAATAATACAACTTTTAACAAAGGAGGTGAATGGACGCTCCAGTGGATATAAAAAGTCTATAGACCCCCGTTTTTGTGATATACAAAAATGAGATCAAGATAAATCATTTTAAAACCTTTTTTCCACGATTAGTTAACCTATAACCTGTACAACTCAAGTGAAGAAAAAAACAAATGAGCTCAGAAATTAAGTTGTGTATAAAAATGCGAAATGACACAGGGAAAAAGTGTTGAACACATGACGAAAGGGAGGTACAAAAAGGTATGGAAAGCCAAGACAACACCTAAAATCCATCTATAATCAAACAGCAATCCAGCCCCTTGTCAGTGTAAATGAATATCAGCTGGTTGAGTCCTAATTGATGGCCTACAAAAAGGTTTCATTGCCAAGGTGTGAGTCTCATTATGGGTAAGAACAGAGAGCTGTCTCAAGACCATCATAAACCTATTGTTGGAGAACATAAAGGCAGCTTCTGAACGTTCCACTGTGCACGGTTGGCACCATAATACCTAAGTGGAAAGCCAACAATACAACCATAAATTTGCCTCAATCAGGTGCTCCTCGCAAAATTTCTGACAGAGGAGTACAAAGAATAATCAGAAGAGTTGTCTAAGAGCCAAGGACCACCTGTGGAGAGCTTCAAAAAGACCTGGAATTAGCAGGTACTGTTGTCACAAGGAAAACAGTGCGTAATGTACTCTGCCGCCATGGCCTGTATGCACGCTCACTACGCAAGACCCCATTGGTGAAAAAAAGCATATCAAAGCTCGTTTAAAGTTTGCGGACAATATTTGGACAAGCCAGTTAAATACGGGGAGAATATAGTCCGGTTGGATGAGAGCAAAATTGAACTGTTTGGATTGCCAGAATGCACACCACGTTTGGAGGAAAAATGGCAATGCACATCACCCTAAAAACACCATACCATCAGTGAAGTTCGGAGGTGGGAACATGATGGTGTGGGGCTGCTATTCAGCAAATGGTACTGGTAAACTTCACATGATTGAAGGAAGGATGAATGGGCAAATGTACAGAGACATTCTTTACAAAAATCTGCTGCCATCTACGAGGATGATGAAAATGAAACGAGGGTGGACATTTTAGCAGGATAATTGATCCAAAACATACTGCCAGGGAAACTCTCAATTGGTTTCAAAGAAGAAAAAAAAAAAGATGCTAGACTGGCCCAGCTAATCACCTGACTTGAATCCAATCGGAAATCTATGGAAAGAACTGAAACTCAAAGGTCCATAAAAGAAGCCCACTGAACCTTCAAGATGAAGACTGCTTGTGTGGAGGAATGGGCCAAAATCACACCAGAGCAACGCATGTAACTAGTTTCTCCATACTGGAGGCGTCTTGCAGCTGTCATTGCAACCAAAGGCTACAAAGCATTAAATAAATTGTTGCCTTGTTCAATACTTTTCCCCTATCATTTCACATTATTACACACACAGCTTTGGGTGGAATTAATGACAGAGAAGGTAATTTTTATTTTTTCAAATATTAATGAAGAAAAAAATGGGCTCCAGCAAAAAGGGCATGTTTTTCGTCCAGGGCAAAAGGCCAGGTGCTTGAGCACCACTTTGGGTCACGTGTGCACGTGCCTATTGTGACACCTTCTAGATAATCAATTGATTACAAAAATGTTTCACAACACTTTATGGTGAAATATTTAAAAGTCTTTACCTTTCCATCAAAAGAGTGAACTGATCTGACTCCGTAAACAGAACAGGAAGCGATACTTTTGGGAGAACAAGAGGCCACACCGTGTGTCACAACACACTTCTCATTATGTGAGCAGTGGAATTCAGGATTACATTGCACTTGTCCATTGTCCTCACAGACACACTCAGTGTTACACGACTTTCCAACATAGAAAACCTAAGAGAGAGGATAGTTGGGCAAACATCAGGAGCAATCCACTGATATAGCAAAATTAAAAGTGGTCACAGATGCACTACCTGCCCATGTTGATAATACTGTCCTTCATACTGACAGCCACACTCTGTTAGAGGAACACACTTGTCATGGCTCAGCATGAATCCATCGTCACACACACAACCCTCAGTGCAGGGGGCGCTCTCATCACAGCCTTCAGGGGGTGTGAGACTGTTGCAAGTCAGCTGGCAAGTCGGGGCACACACTTCGTAGTGACTGTTTGTACCACATAATGGAGCTGGCAGAGACACATATACAGCATAGATTACAGAATGATTCTCACCAGCAGCGTTTTTGTATGAAGAATAAAATAGTGGGACACTTAGGTAGGTTATCCATCAATCTATTTTTTATGCCGCTTATTCTCATTAAGATCGCAAGTGAGCTGGAGTCTTTCCCAGGTGAATTAGGCGACAGAGAACCTTTATTTTTGACACCTCCAGCTCTGCTTCCTGTTGTTTCTTCAGTGTCACTGTCTCTAATCTGTACATCATGGCTGGCCTCACCATTGTCATAAACTTTGCCTTTCATCCAAGGAGAGACTCTTTGGTCACATAACACACCTGACACCTTCCTCCACCCGTTCCAACCTGCTTGGACCCGTTTCTTTACTTCCTGACCACACTCACCATTGCTCTGGACTGTTGACCCCAAGTATTTAAAGTCCTCCACCCTTGCTATCGCTTCTCCCTGTAGCCTCACTCTTCCCCCATCACCCGTCTCATTCATGCACATATATTCTGTTTTACTTCGGCTAATCTTCATTCCTCTACTTTCCAGTGTATCCCTCCACCTTTCTAAATTTTCCTCCACCTGCTCCCTGCTTTCACTGCAGATCGCAATATCATCTGCGAACATCATGGTCCACGGGGATTCCAGTCTAACCTCATCTGTCAGCCTATCCATCACCACTGCAAACAGGGAGGGGCTCAGGGCTGATCCCTGATGCAGTCGCACTTCCACCCTAAAATTCTATCTCACACCTACAGCACACCTCACCACTGTTTTGCTGCCCTCATACATGTCCTGTATTAGTCTAACATACCTCTCTGCCACTCCAGACTTCCGCATGCAGTGTCAGAGAATGTCTGGGTACTCTGTCATAGGCGTTCTCTAGATCTACAAAGACACAATGCAGCTCCTTCTGACATTCTCTGTACTTCTCCATCAACAACCTCAGTGGTACTCCAGAGCATGAAACCATACTGTTGCTCCCAAATACTCACTTCTGTCCCGAGTGTAGCTTCCACTACTCTTTTCCATAACTTCATTGTGTGGCTCATCAAATTTATTCAGCTCTGCACATCACACTTGTTCTTAAAAAATTCCTCCATTCCTTAGTAATCTTGTTACCCGCTAGAATTGAACAACTCCACAGCCACCTCTCCTAAATGCTTCCCTACCTCCACAGGAATGTCATCAGGGCCAAATGCCTTTCCATTTTTCATCATCTTTAATGCCTAGCGAACTCCCCCCTTACTAATCATTGCCACTTCCTGCCTCTTGTTCTCTTCTTTCTCTATCATTTTCCTCATTTATCAACTCCTCAAAGTATTCTTTCCATCTATCCAACACACTACTGGCACCAGTTAACACATTTCCATCTCTATCCTTAATCACCCGAACCTGCTGCACATCCTTTTTGGCCAAACTGTATAGGTCTTTCTCTCGTTCTTTAGTGTCCAACCTGGCATACATGCCATCATATGCCTCTTGTTTGGCCTTTGCCAGCTCTTCCTTCGCCCTAGGTGGCGTCTCCATGTATTCTTGTCTCCTCTCCTCGGTCCTGTCATTGTACCACTTCTTTTGAGCTGGCTTGGTTCCACCACCAAGTCTCCTTCTCTCCTTTCCTACCTGTCTATCTGATCACCTCGGCTGTAGTGGTCCAGTCTTCTGGAAGCTCCTCCTCCACCAAGAGCCTGTCTCACCTCTTCCCGAAACACCGCACAACACTCCTTTCTCAGCTTCTTAATCTTCCTCCTTATCTACCTCATCTTACACACCACCATCCTATGCTTTCTCGCCACACTCTCCCGTACCATTACCTTACAGTTAGTAACCTCCTTCAGATGACGTTGTCTGCACAAGATGTAATCCACCTGCATGCTTCTACCTCCGCTTTTGTCAGTCACATTATGTTTCTGCCTCTTCTGGAAGAAAGTGTTCACTGCAGCCATTTCCATCCTTTTTCCAAAGTCTACCGCCATCTGTCCCTCCAAGTTCCTTTTCTGGACTTACCCATCACTTCTTCAGCACCCCTGTTTCCTTCACCAACATGTCCATTAAAATCTGCACCAAGCATGACTCTCTGCCTGGGATGCTCAGAACTACTCTGTCAGCTCCTTTGGGAATTTCTCTTTCACCTCTAGGTCACATCCATCCTGTGGGGTATAGCCACCAATTACATCATACATAACACATTCAATTTCAAGTTTCAGCCTCATCACTCGATCTGACACTCTTTTCACCTCCAAGCCATTCTTAGCTAATTCGTCCTTTAAAATAACCCCTACTCCATTTCTCTTCCCATCTACACTATGGTAAAATAATTTTAACCCTGCCCCAAAGCTTCCAGCCTTACTGCTTTTCCACCTGCTCTCCCTAACACACAATATATCAACCTTTCTCCTAATCATCATATCAACCAACTTCCGAGCATTTCCTGTTATAGTCCCAACATTCAGAGTCCCCACATTCAGTTCTCTGCTATGTGCTTTCCTCTTCTCTTTCTGCCTAAGAACCGGCTTTCGACCTCTCCTTCACCTTCAACTAACAGAAGATGAATTTCCGGCGCTGTTGACCTACAGTGCGCTGGTGGCGGATGTTGGTAACCTGGGCCACGACCGATCTGGTATGCAATTCTTTGGATGAACGCTCATACAGTATTTGTTTGGCAAAGTTTTAGGCTGGATGCCCTTCCTGACGGAACACTGCATTTATCCCCGCTTGGGACCGGTATACGGTTTGGTAATCCAAACAAATCCATACGAATAATAAATTGTCAACATAAACTGTTACTGTTGGTGGCACGAGCATGTTAGGTACATCGAAGACTCTAAATTGTCCTTAGGTATGAATGCTTGTTTGCTAATATCTGCCCCCGGGATTGGTTGGCGACCAGTTCTGGGTTTTGCTGAACTTTATCGTGGCACAGACAGAAAGAGATAGCGGTTTGCTGACATATTGAAGTCGCCAGCGGTTGTCAATAGCTTATTCTGTACTCAATAAGGGAACCCGCTGACATCGTTTGTTGCCACACCAGCCAAGAGCAGTGACAATGCTCCACTCACGCACGGATCGCTGCAAATAAGCATTGTCCTATTCCGATGTCTCCGTTGAGACTGTCATTGCGACACATTTAAAGGGAAAGACAGGACCTGCTTGGATTGGTGGTGAATTAAGTCAGCTGTAAACACACTCACAGTGGGGCAAGCCCGCCAACTCTTGGATCCACCAGGCTGTGCTGGTCTACGAAATTGCCAACACCACTCTAACCCACCCATGGCGCATAGTTGTGCCACCTGTCTTGCCTGATTTACGCCTTTCACAAAAATATAGGCTCCAGCTCACTCGTGACCCTTATGAGTATAAGCGGGAAATTAATGGATGCAAATTGTCACTGGAGCTTGTTAAAAGGAACAACAAAATAAATCAACAGAATTACAAGGGCTTTTTTTCCTGGGCAGAATGTGTGAGGCAGTCCTTTGTGCCCCAAACCCAATTTACAAGGACAGGGAGGGCTGTTAGGAACATCATCAACAGCAGACATATCCAATGTACAACCCCAATTCCAATGAAGTTGGGACGTTGTGTTCAACATAAATAAAAACAGAATACAAAGATTTGCAAATCATGTAAAACCTATATTAAATTGAATACACTAAAAAGACAAGATACTTTATATATATTTTATACGTTCAAACTGATAAACTTGATTGTTTGTAGCAAATAATCATTAACTTGGAATTTTATGGCTGCAACACTTTCCAAAAAAGCTGGGACAGGGTCATGTTTACCACTTTGTTACATCACCTTTTCTTTTAACAACATTCAATAAACGTTTGGGAACTGAGGACACTAATTGTTGAAGCTTTGGAGGTGGAATTCTTTCCCATTCTTGCTTGATGTATAGCTTTAGCTGTTCAACAGTCCGGGGTCTCTGTTGTCGTATTTTACACTTCATAATGCGCCACACATTTTCAATGGGAGACAGGTCTGGACTGCAGGCAGGCCAGTCTAGTACCCACACTCTTTTATTACGAAGCCACGCTGTTGTAACACATGCAGAATGTGGTTTGGCATTGTCTTGCTGAAATAAGCAGGGGCATCCATGAAAAAGACAGTGCTTGGATGGCAGCATATGTTTCTCCAAAACCTGTATGTACCTTTCAGCATTAATGGTGCCTTCACAGATGTGTAAGTTACCCATGCCATTGGCACTAATACAGCCCCATACCATCACAGATGCTGGCTTTTGAACTTTGTGTCCATAACAGTCTGGATGTTTCTTTTCCTCTTTGGCCCGGAGGACACGACGTCCACAATTTCCAAAAACAATTTGAAATGTGGACTCGTCGGACCACAGAACACTTTTCCACTTTGCATCAGTCCATCTTAGATGAGCTCGGGCCCAGAGAACCCGGCGGCGTTTCTGGGTGTTGTTGATAAATGGCTTTTGCTGTCCATAATAGAGTTTCAAGTTGCACTTACGGATGTAGCGCCGAACTGTATTTACTGACATTGGTTTTATGAAGTCTGCGATTGACTGGCAACCAGTTTACGGTGTACCGCGCCTCCTGCCCGATAACAGCTGGGATAGGTTCCAGCACGCCCGCGACCCTAGTGAGGAGAAGCGGCTCAGAAAATGGATGGATGGATGGGTTTTCTGAAGGGTTCCTGAGCCTATGTGGTGATATCCTTTACACATTGATGTCGGTTTTTGGTGCAGTGCCGCCTTCGGGATCGAAAGTCACGGTTATTCAATGTTGGTTTTCGGCCTTCCCACTTATATGCAGTGATTTCTCCAGATTCTCTGAACCTTTTTATGATATTATGGACCGTAGATGATGAAATCCCTAAATTCCTTGCAATTGTACGTTGAGGAACATTGTCCTTAAACTGTTCGACTATTTTCACACACACTTGTTCACAAAGAGGTGAACCTCGCCCCATCTTTGCTTGTGAATGACTGAGCAATTCATGGCACCCACCTGTTCTCAATTAGCCTGTTCACCTGTGGGATGTTCCAAACTGGTGTTTGATGAGCATTCCTCAACTTTCTCAGTCTTTTTTGCCACCTGTCCCAGCTTTTTTGGAATGAGTTGCAGCCATAAAATTCTAAGTAAATTATTATTTGTTAAAAACAATAAAGTTGATCAGTTTGAACATTAAATATCTTGTCTTTGTAGTGTATTCAATTAAATATAGGTTGAACATGATTTGCAAATCATTGTATTCTGTTTTTATTTATGTTTAACACAGCGTCCCAACTTCATTGGAATTGGGATTGTACACAGTACTCCAGTTCATGTAGTGGATACAGTATGTTCATATACTGTAGCTTTGTTTCAATTGTGAAATGAATGTTAATACTAGAAACGTTCCTCTCACTAATGAAACACTACTATTTAAAGAATCTAAAAAATAATAATTAAATGTTAACTATAGTAGTTCTGATTAGATAACAGACCTCTGTCAAGTTTTAATTGTTAACAAAGGTACAGTACAAAAACAAAAACAAAACACTGAGCACTGACTATGCATTTTTTTGCCTGGTCGAATTGTGGTGGAATTAGCAGCGGATACTTTGACAACAATTTACACAAAAGTGAAAAAAAATCTTAAGAGTCACGCATTTGGTTTGTTTGTTCTTCTGTATGTTAATTAGCAGGATCCATTTTAGTTTATGGAGAGTGACAAAGATTTTAGGCATGAGTTACTGTCGTCCCATTTTTCCCATTTTGAACATGTTGCAGATAGAACTAAAGAATGAGTTCAAGTAACAAACTATCTGCTGGATTTAGTGACATACTGCCCTACCTTCCCCGGTTGAATATCATCGATTGCACCTGACAGTATTGTGAAACAAATTATCTTAGATTTTATTCCCACAAGCATGGATGAAATGAATGTTTCTTTGTGTGAGGGCAAAGTCTTACGACAAAACTCCTTTGTTCTCCAAGTCTCCACTGTAGCTCCTGCCTCCTGGCAAGAGGTGCTGAAAACTGAAAGGCTGTTGCACAGGGCGGAGGCATGGCCTTGGTACATGCACAAATCAAACAAACAGTCTTTGAGGAAGCCAGAGTGGTCAAGTTTGTTGTGACACTCGCTGTTAGACAGAGACAAAAACAGCATGGAGATTGTACTCAACACATTAGGACATGTACTATCTGCACTGAACATAAATAAAGAGCCTTCAGCTTGGGCATGGATTTTGTCTTTCTCTTCACAAATACGACACAGTTTTATGTACTTGCAAGTACATTTGGCATGTTGTTGAGTCTGCTGTTTGTGTTAGCTTTTAGTTTTGTCAACACTGAATGTGGATGATAACACAATTGACCTTTCTTAGTTTTGTTTTTATTATGATATCCATACTACGCTACATCACTTTGTTGTGGCGGGACAAGAATAAATGAACAATACATACAGTATATTCATATTGTACTTCATCTCCTTCTGTTGTATCAAATGTGAAGGCAATTGTACAAATAACACCCTTAGACCTAATGAATTCAAACGTACAAAATTTGGAGGACATCAGAGAGTTTAAGAATTAGGCTTGTTACCTGAAAGGTCCAGATTTGTCAGCAATTATACCACAGTAGTGCCCCTGCTGGTAACGCAGTAGCAGTGCAGGCTCACACTCAGGACATATATTACCAGGGCAGTCACTAGTGCAGCCGAAATCTTCTCCTGCCTGAATCGACCACCCGTAAAAGACAAGTTAATCAGTTGAAAACATTGAAATGGCGTTAAGTATGACTTCACCTATTGTTTTGATACCCATGTTATTTCTGCCTTCTACATCTATTTCCATGCATCACTTGCAGTATTGTATTGTACATTGCTCAGTATGAATGAGAAGGTTCCTTTTGAAAATGATTTACTGATATGGATTCCATTGGCAGTTTCAGTTCATTGTATAGGATCCTATTGCAAGTACTGGACTGTAATAGTACAGTCCAGGTTTTAAGCTGTGTTGTCTTTTTATGTGATATTATTTGAGCAAAGAACATTTGAGACAGCAAAGACCTGTTCAGTTTTTCAAGCGTCCCTCACATGACACTAGTGAGAGTGGTTATTACACACCTCGAGACCACTGTGCCCAGTTTGGAATGTCATTTATTTCTATGTGTTTTTCTTTGGTGTGGGTCTTGAAGATTTGTGCTGAAGAGTTTGTCAAAATTTAAATGTACATTTACCAAACAGTAAATGCAGAAGTCAAGGAAACAAATTTTGGGCTTGCTTTAGTTCTCAAGTACTACTAATACACACCTTCCAGCTGTGGCCAAATGCATTAACATGTTTAGCCTGTGAGCCATCAGGTTGCAGCATGTCATCACTGGGTTTCCCATTGTAATTTCCACACAATCCTGACAGAGAACAGAAATCACAAACAGTTTAGTTGCATTCTGTTACGTTTTCTTTTTTTAAAGCAAGAGGAAAACAGAAGATACTGTGTACAGTGTGGTGTTATAAATACTTCATTAGTTCATTAATTTTATTATGTGATTCAGAATATTTCTCACTGATTGTAAAGTAAAATCTTACAGTAAATTCATGAGATTATCCTTGTTGACATGCATTACATTCAGTTGCCCATGTAACACGAATGTGACAAAATTGTATTATTAACAAAAAAAATCACTTCATCTATGCAAACTTGAAAAACATCTAGCAGCATCGTTCTAATGTCATGAAAATACAATACAAGATTTAAAAAAATCAATAGTTTGTTGTATTTCAAAGGGGCAAAACCACTTTTTGTAAGACTACTGTTATAAACGAATTTATGTATAAGCACTAATTGCTGTAACTCGATTAAGAAAATGGGTGTAAATCATGTAAAATGGACAATGTATAAAATAGTTAAAAAATTTGAATTGGGGCATAAAACACGCAGTAATACAACACCTGGAATAAATATGTAAAGTGTGAAAGTAAAAGACAAAAAATAATGATTCAAAGTGAGGCACATTTCCAGTTCTTACCAGATGTTGCAGAAGAGTATGAACTGGGAAGGGTCAAGCTAACATGGCTGTTCCAGTTGAACTTGAGAGTCAAACCAAAGTTTGTTTTCACAATGCCAAAGTAACCTTTACGGAAAATAGAAAGCTTGCCATCCTCTGTGACAAAAGGTAAATTCATGGACTGGCTGTTAACCTGCAGTTGAAAGGCATCAAATGAGACAAGATCATAAAATGTCTTTAATGTCTTTTAAACACACAGGCTTAAAATGTGATGCATTACATCACATGCACTATGTCGATAGATGGTCACAAATGTTGCATAATATAGATTTCTGATTTAACAAGCTAACTGGGGACAGGGGTAATCCCTAACAGATTTCTAACCCATTCGGTGTTCAGTTCATCAAATGTCAAGCACTGCAATATTGTCCTTAAGAAATGTTATTAGGGTTCGTCCATCCAGCCGTCCATTTTGCGTACCGCTTATCTTCACCAGGGCCGCGGCGTGCTGGAGCCTATCCCAGCTATCTTCAGGCGAGAGGCCGGGTACACCCTGAACTGGTCACCAGCCAATTGCAGGGCACATACAGTGGGTACGGAAAGTATTCAGACCCCCTTAAATGTTTCACTCTTTGTTATATGGCAGCCATTAGCTAAAATCATTTCAGGCCATTTTTTCCCATCATTAAAGTACACACAGCACCCCATATTGAGAGAACAAAAAAACGGAATTGTTGAAATTTTTGCAATTTCTTAAAAAAGAAAAACTTAAATATCACAAATATTGCTGTGACACTCATATATTTAACTTGGGTGATGTCCATTGTATCTGATCATCCTTGAGATGACTCTAGACCTTCATTGGACTCCAGCTGTGTTTGATTATACTGATTGGACTTGATGAGGAAAGCCACAAACATGTCTATATAAGTAAGACCTTACAGCTCACAGTGGATGTCAGAGCAAATGAGAATCATGAGGTCAAAGGAACTCCCAGAAGAGCTCAGAGACAGAATTGTGGCAAGGCACAGATCTGGCCATGGTTACAAAAAAAATTCTGCTGCACTTAAGGTTCCTAAGATGGAAGACGTTTGGGACGACCAGAACCCTTCCTATAGCTGGCAAACTGAGCAATCGGGGGAGAAGAGCCTTGGTGAGAGAGGTAAAGAAGAACCCAAAGATCACTGTGGCTGAGCTCCAGAGATGCAGTCTGGAGATGGGAGAAAGTTCTAGAAAGTCAACCATCACTGCAACAGCAGCCCTCCACCAGTCAGGGCTTCATGGCAGAGTGACCCGACGGAAGCCTCTCCCCAGTGCAAGACACATGAAAGCCCGCATGGAGTTTGCTAAAAAAAAAAAAACACCTGAAGGAATCCAAGATGGTGAGAAATAAGATTCTCTGGTCTGATGAGACCAAGATAGAACTTTTTTGCCTTAATTCTAAGCGGTATGTGTGGCGAAAACCAGGCACTGCTCATCACCTGTCCAATACAGTCCCAACAGTGAAGCATGGTGGTGGCAGCATCATGCTGTGGGGGTGTTTTTCAGCTGCAGGGACAGGACTGGTTGCAATTGAAGGAAAGATGAATGCGGCCAATTACAGGGATATCCTGGACGAAAACCTTCTCCAGAGTGCTCAGGACCTCAGACTGGGCCGAAGGTTCACCTTCCAACAAGACAATGACCCTAAGCACACAGCATTTAATGAATAAGTGGCTTCTGAACAACTCTGTGACTGTTCTTGAATGGCCCAGCCAGAGCCCTGACATAAACCCAATTGAGCATCTCTGGAGAGACCTGAAAATGGCTGTTCACCAACATTCACCATCCAACCTGACAGAACTGGAGAGGATCTGCAAGGAGGAATGGCAGAGGATCCCCAAATCCAGGTGTGTAAAACTTGTTGCATCATTGCCAAAAGGACTCATGGCTGTCGTAGCTCAAAAGGGTGCTTCTACTAAATACTGAGCAAAGGGTCTGAATACTTATTTATGGCTGTTTGATATTATAATTTTTTCTTTTTTAATAAATCTGCAATAATTATATTGCAGATTTATGGGGTGCTGCGTGAACATTAATGAGGGAAAAATGAATTTAAATGATTTTAGCAAATGGCTTCAATTAAACAAAGAGTGAAAAATTTAAGCGGGTCTGAATACTTTCTGTACAACCATTCTCACTCACATTCACACCTACGGGCAATTTTAGAGTCTTCAATTAACCTTCCATGCATGTTTTGGGGATGTGGGAGGAAACTGGAGTACCCGGAAAAAACCCACGCAGGCACGGGGCGAACATGCAAACTCCACACAGGCTCGGCTGGAGTTGAAGTAGAACTGCCACCGTGCCGCCTTTAGGGTTCGTAGTTCTTCACTTATTTGGATGTTACAATGTTACTTTGAAAAGCAACCTTATGCACTTCCATTGTCTTATTCCAAGATTGTTTTTAGGTTTTTATATAATAGAGTTAAAATAATATAAATGTATTTAGAATTATTGGTACTTACCACCAGTGATCAGATTAAGGGTATCTAAAAACCTCTAATATGGAAAAAAAATGAGTCCACATCTAATCGGGTAGGCTCATTACAAATACAATATTGTTAAAAGCTCCAACTGTCCAATGAAAATTCGTAATAGGAAAGACGATGTTAACTCATTTGAAGCACACTCATGACAGAAGTTAACATTTTTGTTACCACTTTATAAAAGCAAACTCTTATTAAAGAGTCATAGGTTTGTATACATTGTATATCTTATTATTATTATTATATCATTGTTTGTTCAGGCTAAATAAACAGCTACAAATCATTAGAGAAGATCAGCGAGAGTCACGTTCTGCTTGCGAAATAGTGAGTCAATTACTTTGCCTATTTGTTAGCCAAAAATGGGCAAACAAGACTCACTTTTGCCACTTGTAAAGAAGCTGATATTGATGGCAGAATTATAGACCAATTATAGACAAGACAAGTGGCAGTAGCTTTAACTTGTCGAATAGTGAGCCAACACTTTTTTTGTTAACTTCTTCCACAGCTGTTTATTTATTCATTCAAGAGTTTGTAATGGCATTAATAACCTGTTTATAACAGTTCCCAAACAGTGACACAACAGTTTTGGTAAACTTTTTGAAGGCATTTTATGGCTTATTAATGTATAATGACTTACAAAGAGTTCAGAATGTCACTTATTTTATAATTAAACGTGATATGTATGTAATTTCTGTAACATATTTATAACCAATTTATAAACCAAATGTACCCTTGTTGTAAAGTGGTACCACAATTATTTACCTTTGTCGGAGCTTCGACTTTCAGCTGATGGTACATTGAAGCATACAGTACATTTTCAGCATGCACAAGTACATTCCATTGTCATATGGATATGTGACAAAGAGTAATACATGTAATTATCAGACTTACCAGAATTTTCCCCTGGCTGGCGCGACTCAGGCTGACCGTGTAGCCATGTACAGTAAGAGAGACAGACTTGGTATACGACACTCTCTTATTACGTCCTCTGTTCTCATTTTGGACAAGCACCTGGAATGGTAGCAGGCCCTGGTTCGAACCTTCGGTGTGTTGAGATAGAATATAGGTGCAGGTGCCCTGCAAATCAAACCGCCGATTGTCGAAGCTTTTGTAGTGGGGGTCTCCAGCAGCCTGGCATGTGGCGTAGGATACTGGGTAGCAGTCTCTTACGCCCCCTTTCAAGGCACAGTGCTCGTTTTTCTTGCAGGTAACTGATTTGCACTTCAGCAGAGAAACAACCAGAGAAAATATGAACAAACAAGATGAATAATAGTAACTATCAAGAAAGATGTACAGTATAAATAGCAATGTCTCAATATCTTTTTCATCAAAAAATCCTTACTTTCTCTGTACTTCAATAGATACAACCAAATAATACCTTGACATTGCCGTTGTGGCATTGACACCGGGTCATACAAGTGTTGTCAGCCCAGAAAGTGGCACCTGACGGGTAATATTTGCCCTCATGCTGGCATCCACAGCTCGACTGAGGAACACATCTTAAGGAAACACAAAGAAACAATTGCTAATTACACTCTGATATACAATGAGTGGTACCTTGACTTATGAGTTTAAGTCGTTCCTTGACCAAGCTTCTAACTCAATTTATATACGAGGGGCAGTCCAAAAGTAATGAGCCCAATTTAATATATAAGTGAAACTTTTATCAGAAATTGTCAGCTCGTAGTTGAAATACTTGTTTGAAGGTTTATTTAAAATAAGTTTTGTTTAAGCCTGTCGTCTTCCAGTCGGTCATTTTGGAAATTATATTCTTGATGGACGCTCGTCAGAAGCAGAGTTGTGATCGAACTTCTTGCCACCCCTAAACATGAACACCATATTATTTATTTTATTTGACATTCATGCTCTGATTTTAATTCACAATCTGAAGTTACTCACAAGTTACTCTTTACTTGAGTAGTTTTTTCACTGAGTTCTTACTCGAGTAAATATTTGGAGGACTACTTTTTACTTGAGTCATATTATTCTAAAGTAACTGTACTCTTACTTGAGTACAATATTTGGCTACTCTACCCACCTCTGCTCGGACGTTAAGGTATCACTGTATTATTGTACTGAATGGAGGTATGTAAGAGCTTCTAATAACTCTGGAACCTGTACGGCATCCTTATGTTACCTGTCTCCGTTAAGCACGAGTCCTGGATCACACTGGCATCCTTCCTCACAGGGCGCAGCACACTGCTTTTCATTGTCTGCGGACCCACAGGAAGCAGGGCACGCTGATCCACATGCCTCATAGTGGCTCCCGGCTGGACAGGAAAGAGCTGGGAAGGGAAGAATGCCGATCATGACAAAAGACATTGAAAAGGTTTTGAAATGTCTTAAAGTTCCCATGCCATCAAAATCTATTTTTTTCTACTGTTTTATGCATAACATTCTGTAGGTCAAAATTAGTCCGTGATATGGTATAAATTTGACAAGTATGGGGTTTTTCAATTGAATGCAAAAGACGAAAAACGGCATAAGGCTTGTAAAACGAGTGGATCATATTTCCCTATGTTTGGGGACGTAGATAGTTACTAAGTATTCAAGTACCTGCCCACCTTGTGGATGGTACCCACTCATTCAGCTGAACAGCAACACAGCTTTTCCAGGCTTTAGGCGAGTGAGTCTCAGCTGCCGCCAAGGCGTGCAAATACAGCCCATAAATTATACATACGTTGTGTTTTACAACAAAACGTAACTAGAACTAATGTTGCGCGCAGGTTCAATTCAAGTAAATTGAAGCGGAGGAAGAGCGTAAAAATATCCCCCTCTCTTTTCATTTTGACGCACGTTCCCTTTCAGCCCATGTTCCCTGTTAGTGGGCCAACAATCCAACGCTTAGTGAATTCTGCTTCACAATGATAGTAAGCCCCCCCACATAGAAGGATTCAAACGCAACGTTGCTATGAATGCTTGGTCGCCACAAGCCTCAAGATGTTGTTTATCGCCGTTGTTTTCTTCCCACACGTCCCGATTATTCTCATTAAGACAATTTGACTCTGCAATAGTTGCTGTAATTCTATTTTGTTGATTTCCTACGGGAAAAATTGTTCTGCAAGCCGAACTATTTGGAGGTCGACCTTCGTTCCCAAACGGATTGTGTTCAGCCTTTAAGGTTCAATTATTACTCTGTGACTTACGGCATTTGGTAACCATTCGCCACTCAGGATTGACCTTCACTCCCTCTAATAGACAGGCATCATGATAACTCTTCAGGTTATCACAGAGAAGCTGTCTTGCACCTGGAAGGAGACACTAGTAGATAATCATTTCTAATGCAGGGGACATCATAGATGTTATGAAAAAGTTGATCAAATTAGAAAAAAAAAATTGTTTTTAACCCCAATCTGAACGCTTTCATTTTTTATTTTTATTTTTTGCTTACCCTTATTGATACAGACATCGTAGACACAGTTGTCTAGGTACATAGAGGGGTGGACCACTTTGTGGCAGGATGAAAACGGTCCATCTGCCTGTGTAAGGATTCCACATTTTTTGGGGTGGCGGAAGTATAACTCCTTGTCTGGTGAACATGTGGGGCAGCGCCCACCACAATTATCATGACAGAACAGATCAGGATCTTTTATTTTCCATTGCTGGATCATTTTCAGCACAGCCGAGATGCGAGCCCCTGCAAAAATTAAAACAAACTGCTATTTCAATTCAAAGATTTTAAGTGAGCAGGTTACGAAAGGCTGAACATTTTTAAAATGTCTTAAATGAACTCTTAGTTTTCTGTTTCATTTCATTTTTGTTGTTTGTATCCACACTATCTGGCTCATACAAATGGAATGGAAGTTACTTTTAGAGTATATGGAAACCACGCTGTACCTTTTCAGAAGAATTGTAGTTCTCATGACTGAAATAACGTATGTGACTCAGTGTGACCTTAGTGTCAAATAATAGATCTCTTTTTATTGGGTTTATTGAAGCTCAAAATTTGTTTGACTGTAATGACTTGTACGGGTCATTAATCCAATGAGGTGATCATTCATGGCAGTAAAATATTACTAACTATCCAACATGACACTACTAAAAAAAAATATTCTCATTTTTTTTTTTTTTTTTACTCTGACATTCCCACCATCTTATTGATTATGCAGGAGAAATGTTGGAAGTTACTAAAATGTTGGCCTTGGACAGTAGAATTTGTATATGAAAAAACAACAACAACACTACAAACACATAGTCTACATACAGGGAAACAGAACACCTATTAGAAAAAAAACAGCACCACCTGGTGGGGCAGTGACCCCGCCCCCGGTCCCTAATGCAGAGTTGCCACTGGTCCTGTGCTTGCTGCTTACCTTTTGGTTCCGGCAGGTCATCTGTTTTGTCTCCGTTGTAGTTTCCACAGAGACCTCCTAGGTGTTTATGGTACGAGGATGGCACAGTGATGTAAAGCCTCATGTTCCAATCGTATTTCACAGTCAGACTAAAGTCAGTTGTAAGGACAGCATAGATCCCCCTACGCTTCACAGAGATCCGCCCATCTAATAAGCTGACTGGTAAGTACTGCAGTTCACCATTTACCTGAAAATAATAATAAAATAATAAATTCAAAATACTGAAGTTGTCTTTAAAAAAAACATTTCATTTCAACATATTTTTCGCTATACACCCACACTCATTTGTCTTCTCTTAGTTGCGACAAATGCCAGTACAGACATTAGTATTATTTTATATGGGAATGTGATTGTTCAAATTTTAGAAAATGTATTACCTGGACTTGGTTTCTGTGTCTTCCAATGATAATTGTATGCTCGTGAACAGTGACGGTCACAGTCCTCACAAAGGAAACTCGACGGTTACCTCGGTGGTCATTCTTGGTGGTCACAGTGAAAGGCGAAAGGCCAGGCACCTTCTCAGTAACTGTTGCCATAATGTAAGTGCAGGAACCCTGGAAGAAATATCAGCCACACTGAAATTAACTCCATCCTAGCCATTGGAGTGTTACAAATGACATTTAACATGTTTTAATGTACAATGCCATGAAAAAGTATTTGCCTCCTTCTTAAGTTATTTATTTATTTTTTTTGCATAGTTTCCCCACTTTAATGTTTAAGATCACCGAACAAATGTAAATATCAGACAAAGATAAACCAAGTAAACATAAAAGGCTGTTTTTACATGGTGATTTTATTTATTAAGGAAAAAAAAAACATTTCATAGCTACGGTGGCTAATCACATTTCTTGGAAAGCTGAGTTCATTTTCAATGACCAAACTCAAGCCTGATTACCTCCAAACCTGTACAATAAAGAATGTGTGCGTGTATATGTGCGTGCGTGTGTTGCTAAAGCGCTTCGGCGAATCATTATCAACTTTGGCGGCTTTGGATCCATAGATGCACACAACTGGGACACCTTAGGGAAAGTTAACAATTTATTACGTTCGCTAGCCTGAGAGCTAGCCAGCTAGCGAGCTAAGGAGCTAAACGGCCTGGTCTGACTTGCTTGATCGTGGCGACATCGTTTAAAAAACAAAACAACAACAAAAAATGTGTACAATTATTTATTTTGCTCTAATATCAGAATATCAGTGGCATAAAAGAAACATCAACAAGACTATTTTTTATTGTGGAAGTTTTTGGGAAAATGCATTGTTCTAAAAAATTAGCTGTTTTGTCAGGCCAAAACATAATATTTTGAGAGAGAGCAAGAGCAATGGATAACAAAAACATTGTACAACCCCAATTCCAAAGAAGTTGGGACATTGTGTTAAACATAAATAAAAACAGAATACAATGATTTGCAAATCATGTTCAACCTATATTTAATCGAATACTCTACAAAGACAAGATATTTATAATGTTCAAACTGATAAACTTTATTGTTTTTTAGCAAATAATCATTAACTTGGAATTTTATGGCTGCAACACGTTCCCAAAAAGCTGGGACAGGTGGCAAAAAAGACTGAGGAAGTTGATGAATGCTCATCAAACACCTGTTTGGAACATCCCACAGGTGAACAGACTAATTGGGAACAGGTGGGTGCCATGATTGGGTATAAAAGGAGCTTCCCTGAATTGCTCAGTCACTCACAAGCAAAGATGGGGCGTGGATCAACTCTTTGTGAACAAGTGCGTGAGAAAACAGTCGAACAGTTTAAGGACAATGTTCCTCAACGTACAATTGCAAGACTCATGGTGGAGGGGTTTGTGTGTCCCAATGATCCTAGGAGCTAAGTTGTCTGGGGTTTTATGCCCCTGGCAGGGTCACCCATGACAAACAGGTCCTAGGTGAGGGACCAGACGAAGCACGGCTCAAAGATCCCTTATGATGATGACAAACTTTGGACTCAGTTTTCCCTTGCCCGGACGCGGGTCAACGGGGTCCCCTTCTGGACCCAGGCCTGGAGGTGGGGCTCAAAGGCGAGCGCCTGGTGGCCGGGCCTCCACCCATGGGGCCCGGCCGGGCACAGCCCGAAAGGGTAATGTGGGTCCCCCATCCCATGGGCTCACCACCTGTGGGAGGGGCCATAGGGGTTGGGTGCAGTGCGAGCTGGGCGGTGGCTGAAGGCGGGAACCTTGTCGATCCGGTCCCCGGCTACAGAACCTGGCTCTCGGGACGTGGAATGTCACCTATGTGGCAGGGAAGGAGCCCAAGCTGGTGTGTGAGGTCGAGAAGTTCCGACTAGATAGAGTCAGACTCGCCTCCACACACAGCTTGGGCTCTGGTATCAGTCCTTTCGAGAGGGGTTGGACTCTCTTCCACTCTGGAGTTGCCCACGGTGAGAGGCACCCAGCAGGTGTGGGTATACTTATTGACCCCGGCTCGGTGCCTGTACGTTTGGGTTCACGCCGGTGGACGAGAGTGTAGCCTCCCTCCACCTTCGGGTGAGGGGACAGGTCCTGACTGTTGTTTGTGCCTATTCACCAAACAGCAGTTCAGAGGACCCACCCTTTTTGGAGTCCTTGGAGGGGGTGCTGGAGAGCGCTCCCGCTGGGGACTCCATCGTTCTGCTGGGGGACTTCAATGCTCACGTGGGCAATGACAGTGAGACCTGCAAGGGCGTGATTGGGAGGAATGGCCCCCTCGATCAGAACCTGAGCAGTGTTCTGTTATTGGACTTCTGTGCTCATCACGGATTGTCCATAACGAACAAGTATAAGGGTGTCCACACGTGCACTTGGCACCAGGACACCCTAGGTCGCAGTGGTCGTGTCATCGGGCTTGCGGCCGCATGTCTTGGACACTCGGGTGAAGAGAGGGGCGGAGCTGTCAACTAATCACCACCTGGTGGTGAGTTGGCTCCGATGGTGGTGGAAGATGCCGGTCCAACGTGGCAGGCCCAAACGTATTGTGAGGGTCTGCTGGGAACGTCTGGCGGAATCCCCTGTCAGAAGGAGTTTCAACTCCCACCTCCGACAGAACTTTGCTCGTGTTCCGGGGGAGACAGGGGACATCAATTCCGAGTGGAATCCGCGCCTCCATTGCTGAGGCGGCCCACCGGAGCTGTGGCCGTAAGGTGGTCCGTGCCTGTCGCGGCGGCAATCCCCGAACCCGTTGGTGGACACCAACGGTGAGGGATGCCGTCAAGCTGAAGAAGGAGTCCTATTGGGCCTTTTGGCCTGTGGGATTCCTGAGGCAGCTGATGGGTACCGGCTGGCCAAGCGGAATGCAGCTTTGGTGGTCGCTGAAGCAAAAACTCGGGTATGGGAGGAGTTCGGTGAGGCCATGGAGAAAGACTTACGGACGGCTTCGAGGAATTCCTGGTCCACCATCCGGTGTCTCAGGAGGGGGAAGCAGTGCACCATCAACACTGTGTATAGTGGGGATGCTGACCTCGACACGGGATGTTGTGAGTCAGTGGGGAGAATACTTGCAAGACCTCCTCAATTTCACTGACACGCTTTCCCATGAGGAATCAGAGTGTGGGTCTCTGAGGCGGGCACTCCTATCTCTGGGTTTGAGGTCACCGAGGTTGTTAAAAAGCTCCTCGGTGGCAAGGCCCCATGGGTGGATGAGATTCGCCCGGAGTTCCTAAAGGCTCTGGATGTTGTGGGGCTGTCCTGGTTGACACGCCTCTGCAACATCGCGTGGACATCAGGGACAGTGCCTCTGGATTGGCAGACTGGGCTGGTGGTCCCCCTTTTTAAGAAGGACCAGAGGGTGTGTTCCAACTACAGGGGTATCACACTCCTAAACCTCCCTGGTAAGGTCTATTCAGGGGTGCTGGAGAGGAGGGTCCGTCGGGAAGTCGAATCTCAGATCCAGGAGGAGCAGTGTGGTTTTCGTCCTGGCTGTGGAACAGTGGACCAGCTCTACACCCTCGGCAGGGTCCTCGAGGGTGCCTCGAGTTCGCCCAACCAGTCTACATGTGTGGAAAAGGCGTTCGACCGTGTCTCTCGGGGGGTCCTGTGGGGGGTGCTTCGGGAGTATGGGGTACCGAACCCCCTGATATGGGCTGTTCGGTCCCTGTACGACCGGAGTCAGAGTTTGGTCTGCATATCCGGCAGTAAGTCGGACTTGTTCCTGGTGAGGGTTGGACTCCGCCAAGGCTGCCCTTTGACACCGATTCTGTTCATAACTTTTATGGACAGAATTTCTAGGTGCAGCCGAGGTGTAGAGGGGGTCTGGTTTGGTGGCCTCAGTATTGCATCTCTACTTTTTGCAGATGATGTGCTTCTGTTGGCTTCATTAAGCCGTGATCTCCAACTCTCACTGGAGCAGTTCACAGGCGAGTGTGAAGTGGCTGGGATGAGAATCAGCACCTCCAAATCTGGGACCATGGTCCTCAGTCGGAAAAGGGTGGCGTGCCCTCTCCGGTCGGGGATTAGATCCTGCCCCAAGTGGAGGAGTTCAAGTATCTTGGGGTCTTTTTCACGAGTGAGGGGAGAATGGAACGGGAGATCGACAGGCGGATTGGTGCAGCGCCTGCAGTGATGCGGACTTTGTATCGGTCCGTTGTGGTAAAGAAGGAGCTAAGCCGAAAGACGAAGCTCTCAATTTACCGGTCGATCTATGTTCCTACCCTCACCTATGGTCATTATGGCTGTGGATTGTGACCGAAAGAACAAGATCCCGGATACAAGCGGCCGAAATGAGTTTACTCCGCAGGGTGTCCGGGCTCTCCCTTAGAGATAGGGTGAGAAGCTCGGTCATCCGGGAGAATCTCATAGTAGAGCCGCTGCTCCTCCACATCGAGAGAAGCCAGATGAGGTGGTTGGGGCATCTGATTCAGATGCCTCCCGGACGCCTCTCTGGTGAGCTGTTCCGGGCACATCCCACCGGGAGGAGACCCCGGGGATGACCCAGGACACGCTGGCGAGACTACGTCTTTCGGCTGGCCTGGGAACGCCTCGGGATCCCCCAGGAAGAGCTGGATGAAGTGGCTGGGGAGAGGGAAGTCTGGGCATCCCTGCTAAAGCTAATGCCCCCACGATCCGACCTCGGATAAGCAGTAGAAAATGGATGGATGGTGGATGGATAATTATCCCATTTTGTTCCCTTGGATCCTCATCAAATTGTGCTTCAAGATAAAACTTTTCTAAGAGAGCTTTCCATTAGCTATTAAGGTCCTATAAAACAGTCTGTCCCTCTCTTCATATGCTCTTTTAATATTTTATAAAGTCCTTGAAAAAAAATCTGTTGTGGGTGCATTATGAGATATGCACATACAGTACGTTCCATGTTATCTATCAATAGCTATCTGTATATAGCTAGCTGGCTATATACTGTATACCGTCTTCAGTCGGTCAGTGGTAGTGTCCTAACCTTACCTGGAAGTCATAACATCGGCCATCAAATGTCAAGTAGTGCGGGTCACCAAGGGCATGACAGGTTGCTGTGGACATGTGGACACATCTTCCATCCACACAGTGTTCCATTTCTCTGCATTTGACATCTTCACAGGGATCCTTAGGTGGTGTAGGGGGAGGGGTTCCTACAAGACACACACAAAGTCACAGGTACAGCACATGAACTGCCAATACAACTCAGCCATTCTATATGTTATAATTTCTTTTGGGTTACAATTTGCATTAATCTGTTGTCATGTTTGTGTGTGAATCTGTGTGCATATACACCTGCAGAGCAAACTCCAGCAGTTCCATACGCATACCGACTTTTGCCACCGTAGACGTAGACAGCCATATGTGTGTCACCTTCCACCGTCACATGACTCTGCCGAGCCCCCACTACTACATTAGACCACACCCACTGTTTATCTGAAATGAAGTTATTCCACCGAGGTGACAGGCACCGTCCGTTCAGACACACTTTAACACTGGACGAGCCCTCCCTCTCAGACAGAATGGCCACAGTGCTGGAGAGCCCATCCACAGTCTCCACGGACCAGTCGGTGGACAGCTTGCAGGTGGGGGTCAGCGACATTAAAAACGGGTCATGTGGTTTGTTGTCGCTAAGGAGGAGCACCATCACTTTCTTGTTGCTTTTGATGACTAGAGGATGTTTGTTCATCAGTTTCTGGAAGGTGACGAGTCCAGCTTTCTTCAGGGTCCTGTTGGTGGATAAGCCATCTACTGTTTAGATGAAGAGATGTTTTCACAACACTTTTTAAAACACGGAAAAAAATAGATTTTGATTATTTTGAGAAAAACAAAGAAAGTTCGAGTGTGTGTCAAAAAAAAGGTAGTTTAAAAAAAGCTAATGGTGGCCCAAGACCTTTGCATGATGCCTAATCTAATAAAACTATACAGTAAACCCCCGCATCTTCGTCGATCCCCCATTATATACTGAAAACTCACGTCTTCACAGTTTTTTGTGCTCTGACCAAAGTAAAGATCGTATTGCTTGGTGCCAAGAAAATAATTTAAAGTGAGTTGAGGAGGTTCATTTAGTTGCCATCCTTTGTTGCCATTTTGTGGTATCTGTGGACAATTACAAACCCTTTTGGGAGGCATCAATTGCTTGTGGATTTTCGTTATTCACAGCAGAGCATTGTCACTATCCCTTACGAATAGCGTGGATTCGTTGTGTGTCTAATTTTCAGAGTTGTTGTGCAATCTGTACCGATAGTATATTCAGTGGGACCTCGATTTACCGGACCTCGATTTAACAGACTTCGGATTTAACGGACAGAAAGTCCAAAAAATGTCCAAAAATAGTTTCCAGTTGTCACTAAAAACTCCCGTTAACAAAGTCTGTTAGTTCCAAATTCTGTTGTTTAAAGTATGAAGATAGCTAACAGACGTGGCACCAAAGTTGGATGTGGCGACGTTCCCACCAAAGGCAATGCATTCACATACAGTACGTGGCGGCCATGATGGCAACGCACGCAGCTCACGTATCTACCCAGTCACATCTGTGAAAGTTGTTCACTGGAGCGAGCGCTCGTCGTGTAGTTACAATACACTTGATGAGGTTGTGTATGTCATCTACTGTTTCTGGAACATGCTATTTTTTATACAGTTTACTGTACATTTTTTGTCCAGCCCTTCCCTATGGCATCCAGTGGTAACGGAGGTGAAAAAAAGTAAGCCTGGGCTCATGAAAGCAGTGTTCTACCAGCGGCATGTCATTATCACCCGCTCATGCACCAGGTAAGTTTAGATAAACTTTAAAACTTTTCCAACATTTGAAGAATTATTTAATTTATTTACAATACTTTTCTATTGTACTGGTTGTTTTTAGGCCACGACAAAAAGTACAAAACAATAATTTTGGACCATGAGTGTCTTTAGGCCACTAAAAAAGGCGCTTCAATTTCAATTGGCTTTAATGAATGACTCATCCCTCGCCCGCCCCATTAATCCGCTAAAGCAAGGTTCCACTGTGCGGCACATTTGAAACAACGTAAAGAATTTGCCAATATTGAACTCAACTCTTTGTGCGTTGAATGATGACCCTTGCGCAGCGTCAGCTCAGTGTTGTCTTCAGCCGCTACTATCACCGCCCAGTTCGTGGCCCGACAGCTTCCTGTCCTGGGCACCATGTAGTCTTTACCCAAACTCGCCACAGGGGGAAGCTGTTCATAGACGTGTTCACATCCCGAACCCAACGACAGACACTGGTGACCCGCTAAGACAGCCACAGGCAATTTGGATCGGATGAGGCCCGTCCAAGTGCTGTGGCTCCGTACGAGGTAGGATGCATAAGGTGCAAGGGTAAAGGTCACTGGCTTCCCACTTTTCCAACACCCCCCACCTCGTAGCATCACATTAGCACTAGGTAAGATGGTGACGGAGTTTGGCCTGTTGCCATTGACAATAGCCAGAAGTTTGTCCATGTAACGTGAGCCTCCCTGTGGTGTGAACACTAGGTATTCTGTCCCGAGTGCTGCTGTTGGAGAAACAACCGTTCCATCTCCCGTCCTGTGGCGCCGGTTGAAAGAGACCACAGAGATTTCAGCACTGGATGAAATTCTAACTGCTGACTTTTCGGTGACCAAGTGCTGCTGCAACTCTGCCTTGAGGGGCAGACAAACCCAACGGCTTTCACCTGCAGAGAGGGTCAGCTTCATGGAGAAGTCCACAGAAGCCACCTGCAGGTTGACAAGTTACACTACAAGTGTAAAATTACACTTACACATCAAGACTTAAGAACAAAAACAATATACGTGACCAACAGATATATATATATATATTTTACCCTAACATTTACTGTACCTATAGAACTACACTCCACCGTATTTCTGACCTGAATGTGGACATTGGCGGGAGAGCCCATTGCTGTCAGAACCACTTGGAGTTTATGGTCTTTTCCAGAAAAGATTCTATGCCAGAAAGCAGAGTTCTGGTAGTTGGGAAGAAATGTCGTGATGAACTCCTTTCCTGTCGAACACCCGTGACATACTGGAGAGGCACATGAGCGTTATTACACAATAATTATTGACACGTTGATTTTTTTAAATTATTTTTTTTTACTTGCTTCCTAGATCAATACCTGGCAATAGTGTAGCAGCAGCCAAACAAATGACAAGATGTAATTCCATGGCTGAGAAATGAAACATGAAAACGGTCAGAGACATGTAAACATCAATTACAACAACTTTTAAAACCAGCAAACACTTAGTTTACATTTGTTTTGCTTAAAATTGTAAACTCTGCTATATTTGTTTTGAATGTCGTGAAGCTTGTTTTGTATTCAGTGTGCATTCTGAAACGACAAATGATGTCCATAAGTGGGTGGCATATAACCCATGTTAAAACACTGTGGCAGCACAGTGGACAAGTGGCTTGCACATCAAGCCTCAGGGTGGCTTCCTCCTGGTCACAATTTTTTCATACTACAATATACTGTATCTACAGAGACCATGTTAGGCAAATGCCACACACACAGACACGTTCTCATTAGCTCAAAACTATTGGAATATTTATGTTTTAACTCCATATAACGATAATAACCAAAACAGCATGCACATGCACAATCATAGCTGTAAATGAATCGTGGGTGTAAATTTGGTAACTCACAAGTGTGTAAGGCATAGCACAACTATTCCAGTGTAGAAAGAGATTTGTCATTAAATATGGACAAATCAGCTATTTTATTGTAAAGCTCTGTACGCTTAGATATTTCCCATTTGCCACCAGCAGTTACTATAAATGCAACACCTGTAGACGTTTTGGAGAGATTAGTAGTTTAGCACACAGCTATGGCCTATTTTGTGACAATCAAAAATACCATTACAATTAATGGAGTCAGGACAGAAAATAATTTTAAAATGATGCTATTTTGTGCATGCATTGAAGTATTGTATGCATTTTAACAAGCAATTGTGAGTCTAAATAATGCACAAATCCCTTTACTCAGTCGCCAGTTAAATGTTGTGCACATTTACAATTCAGTACAATCATGTAATACACAATAATACAGTTGCTGACTTGATATTTGTCAAAAAACATATTTTAATTTCCAAAACAAGCAAGACAAACAGGGACCATGGAGGAAAAAGCTAAATTAACAAAGTCAAAAAATCTAAACACAAAGTTAAAAAAAAAAACAACAACAAAAAAAACCAAACACTAGGGAACAAAGAACTCACCACTAGTAAAACATACAAATATTTTATCTAGTAAAACAGTTGATTGGCTCAGTCTGAACATGATAGAGTTTGTACCCTACATAATGAATGGCATGGCAAGATCAATCTTGAAATGTTGCTTTTATCTTATCTTGTGGAAAAGAGCGCTTCATATGTGGGGCTAGAGGATCACTTTAAGCGTAAAAGAGAAATACTCTACTCAGGATTCAAATCCTTATTATTAAAGTTCACTGTCACTATAATTAGAAGAAGATGCATCATTACTGTACCTGCAGCTGGCCATGGATTGCGTATCAGGAGAAGTCGAGGACGGACGCTTATATAAGGGACATTGCGAGGGAAAGACAAAGATGTGTACAGAGAAAATGAACATGCCGTGAAGGCTGAATGAAAAGTATATTGGAGGAGAATGGCGTGTTATTGTTGCGCTATGGTTAGGAACAAAAGGAAAGGTGGAGCCCGTTCAAGCAAGCAAGTAAGTCATCCAGTCATGATGAACACAAGATGTTATTTTAATATAAAATCATTAACATCTTACTTGCATTCATTCCATCCATCCCATTAACCTCATTCGGCTCGCGCCTATCTTACCTGACTTTGGTTCAAGAAACCGTGTACACGCTGGACTGGGTGCATACTATTCACTTCAAAAGGATAAATGTGCACAAGAAATATAGGAAATAAACAGATTAATGCGCCTCCCTGCATTGCATATGCATCATTGCACGTAAGTCAAAGGGCACTTTGACAAAATGATGTCAGGAGTTTATATCCTGTAAGTAAAGGTAAGCATAACAGCAATACGCCCGGTTGACAGAGACATAAAGCTGCATGATGATATTAAACTCAAGTTTATTTAGGTATTATTTAACCAGTCATGGTTGGCTAATGTTGCATGCTGACAGTAACACCCTTCCTTGGGATTGAGAGGTGGCATACACCCTTGACTGATCACCAGTCAGTCATAGGACTGTCCATACTGAAGACAATCATTCACAATCACATTCAGACACCTACGGGCAATTTATATTCAGTTCACCTAACATTCATGTTTTTGGACTGTGCGAGGAAGCCGAAGTACTTGTAGACAACACAGTGAACATGTTGACTCCACACAGAAGTGAGAAGAGCAGCGAAACCTCTTCTAAGAAAACCACAACAGTCCAGTTGCGATCGATTCAATGCCCTGACAATGAAATGACCCGAATGAATGAGAATATTGACAGGCTTACACACAAACCATGATTATGATTAACCATAACCACCTTTAATCTCCCCATGATATATAATAATAACTTATTTATAATTTAGCACTATCAACTATATAATTGTGTTTAGCAATAAACAGCAGTGACTCGCAATGTGGCAGCGGCAATGGAGATTCTTAAAACAATATGTACTAAAGGTGGACATGGCTGAGCTCATTAATAGTGTACACAAGGATATCCATACTACTAATATGCGCTTTAGTGGCACGTTAGTTTAACAAATGTGTACTGTACTGGCTTTTTTTCATACAAAAAAAAAAATGTAAAAAAAAGTTGAAGTTGTGTACATATTAGCTATACGACAGGCTAAGGTAGGCATTTGTGAATTTATTTCATAAAATTCTGACTGTGGCTTGTGTTTTAAACAGTGGCATTCCGGGCATTTTCTTTCCTAAAACAATTTGGTGACACATCTAATGTATGAGTTGAATTTACTCAATAAGACTTACAGTATAACTTACAGTATATGAGTCACATTATACAGCGGCTGAAATAAGTATTTAACACGTCACCATTTTTCTCACTAAATATACTTCTAAAGGTGCTATTGACCTGAAGATTTCACGAGATGATGGGAACAACCCAAGTAATCCATACATACAAAGAAAGTAGAAAAAATGAGCTCAGAAATTAAGTTTTGTGTAAAAATGTGAACTGACGTAGGAAAAAGTATTGAACACACAAAGAAAGGGAAGTGCAAAAAGGCATGGAAAGCCAAGACAACACCTAAAATCTATCAATAATCAAACAGCAATCCAGCCCCTTGTCAGTGCAAATGAATATCAGCTGATTCAGTCCTAATTGATGTCCTACAAAAATGTCTCATTTCCAAGGTGTGAATCAAGACACATCTCATGATAGGTAAGAACAGAGAGCTGTCTCAAGACCATCATAAACCTATTGTTGGAGAACATAACGGTGGCATTGGTTATGTGTGCATATCTGAGCTTCTGAACATTCCAGTGAGCACGGTTTGGGCCATAATCCGTAAATCGAAACCCAATCATACCACCATAAATTTGCCTCGATCTGGTTCTCCTTGCAAGATTTATGACAGAGGAGTGCAAAGAATAATCGGAAGAGTTGTCCAAGAGTCAAGGACCACCTGTGGAGAGCTTCAAAAAGACCTGGAATTAGCAGGTACTGTTGTCACAAGGAAAATAGTGAGTAATGTACTGCCCTGCCATGGCCTGTATGCACATTCACCATGCAAACCCCATTGCTGAAAAAAAAGCATGTCAAAGCGCATTTAAAGTTTGCTGAACAACATTTGGACAAGCCAGTTAAAGACTGTGAGAATATAGTCTGGTTTGACGAGCGCAAAATAGAATTGTCTGGACGCCATAATGCACACCACGTTCGGAGGAGAAATGGCACCGCACATCACCCTAAAAACACCATACCAACAGTGAAGTTCGGAGGTGGGAATGTGATGGTGTGGGGCTGCCTTTTAGCAAATGGTACTGGTAACCTTCACATGATTGAAGGAAGGATGAATGGGCAAATGTACCAAGATATTTTTGACAAAAATCTGCTGCCATCTACGAGGATGATGAAAATTAAACGAGGGTGGACATTTTAGCAGGATACTTGATCCACAACATACTGCCAAGAAGAAGAAGAAGAATAGAAGAAGAATCATCTTTTATTGTCATGAACATGCATGCATGCACACGAAATTTGTTCTCTGCATTTAACCCATCACAGTGAACACATACACATGTTAGTGGAACACACTGGAGCAGGGGGCAGCTGAAGCGCCCGGGGAGCATTTCGGGGTATCAGTGTCTTGCTCAAGGACACCACAGCCGTGAGTCCGGGGGATGTTGGCGGATGGTCCAGTCGGGGTTTTTGAACCTAGGTCCCCCACGGTGGCAGGCGATGATCTTAACCATTGGGCCACGGCTGACACTCTCAATTAGTTTCAAAGAAAAAAAAATTAAGCTGCTAGAATGGCAAAGCCAATAACCTGACTTGAATCCAATCAAAATTCTATGGAAAGAACTGAAACACAAGGTCCATAAAAGAAGCCCACGGAACAGTCAAGATTTGAAGACTGCTTGTGTGGAGGAATAGGCCAAAATCACACTAGAGCATGTGACTAGTTTCTCCATACAGGAGGCGTCTTGAAGCTGTCATTGTAAACAAAAGCTTTTGTACAAAGTATTAAATACCGGTTGGCGTGTTCAATACTTTTTCCCTGTGTCATTTCACATTATTACACTCAACTTAATTTCTGATCTTATTTGTTCTACTTTCTTTGTATGTATGGATTACTTGGGTTGTTCCCAACATCTGATGAAATGTTCATGTTAATAGCACCTCGGGGAATATATTTAATGAGAAAAATGGTGACGTGTTAAATACTTATTTCAGCCACTGTAAAATCGAATAGCTAATAAAGCTAATGTACCAGAGATGTGCAGGTGAGTAACTGTACTACACTGATAGATTTAAAAAAAAAATGTGATGCACAGAATCTGCAATAAATAAACCACAATATAGCGAGGGATTACTGTACCACAATTTGAGAATCTCTGCACTGGCAGAATCACTAGGGCGCAGTACTAAAAACTTCACAATTACCAGTAAGACAGCTGTTCTACTTGTTCGGCCTAGTTGTTCTACGAGTGCTCTTGTTTTACTTGTTTTAGTAAAATGTAAATAGGACTGGGACAACATGAAACAGACATTTGAGCATTAATTCAATATTCTTGACAGCCATCTTAACATCCATGTAATAGTAAACTCTATGTCCTTACTCATCTGACAAATCTGGCATACTAGTCGGACAAGTACATGTTACTAGTAAGGCAAAACAGTGCACTTAGTTGAGAAATGTGTTCTTCTAGCACTCCCAGTGACATAATGCTTTACTTGTAAACATCTAATTCTCCTACTACTATGGCAAAGGTATCGTACTAGTGTGCAGAAATGTCACACAGTGGTGGAAAACAGTAGTGGTCTTTTTTTTTTTTTTTTTACTAAGAGACAGTCGTTCTACGAGTGCAGTGAATTCTCTTACTATTGAGGACAAAGTGCATACTGGTACATGAACCTTAAGCTGGAAATCTGATATATCGAAGAAATGCTCAAACGGCTTTCCATAGGAGACTCCATGAAGTGACACAAAGTGATCCTGGCTGAAAGGTGGGGTGTGCAACCAACACACCGCTGTAAATGTCCAAATCATCTGAGCTTGATGATACTTTTTTATGGAGCCTGCTCAATGACAACACAGGCAATCAATGTAGTAGAACAAGATTTGTACAAGATGTCTGTACAATGATCTTTTCCACACATGCTTCAAATAGCGTTTCCTGCCTGCCTGAACCCTGCACGTGGATCTCTTCGACCCTCTCCGAACAGGAGCCTTCACCTCCAGCCACAGCCGTATTCACCAGAAAACAATATCACTGCATCATTACCTCATATATGCACCTTGGTCCTCCACTCAATCGTAGCTGTAATAGTAAAATCTGTCCAACATTAACCCAGTAGATACAGAACCCGTTCTTCAGACCCTCGCCGGACATGGTTTACTTTTCTATCAGCATGACCAAATGTTGAGCATAATGTTGGGACAGGTACGTGATTCCTCTCAAGCCCTCAGTCTCACTTCTACCGCTACGCCATTCTGCTGGTCTGAGGAAGCTGACTTCACCTTACATGATCTCAAGAGTTGTTTTTCATTTACCCCTGTGCTCGTTGATAGACAGTGATAGAAGGGAAACAAAACTGCTTTACCTGGTGCTACCAAGGTAACCTTTACGTCTAGGTTGGTCTCAATTATTTTGAAGACCTCACATCTACTCAGCCAAGTGCCACCACTTACTGCAGAGCTGGTTGATTCCTGCCTGCTACTTCATCGATCTGCTGGAAAATACATCCATCCATCCTCAATACAGTTTATCGTGTTCAGGGTTGTGGGGTGCTGGAGCCTTCCCCAGCTGTCTTTGGGCGAAAGGCAAACTACACCCTAAACTGGTCGCCAATCAGTTGCAGGGCACACATAGACGGGACAACCATTCACACTCACACACACACCATCACTGAACCCACGCTGCCTGCACTGAAGTCAGGCGAATGTACCACTACACCATCAGTGACTCTACTGGAAAATACCTGTGTACAGTATATCTGAGACAGATTTTTGGAAGTGTGATCCCACTTTTACTTCATATAATTTTGAGAGGAGCCCAGTTGGGGTTCCTTGAGCTATGGCACCTTGCATTGGTCTGCCAGTCATCATTGTGTTAGTTGGTTGGTTAATTTGATGACCTTGTAGAGTCAAATCCTGTGTTTGCATATCCACCCAATTTAATGGTACTTATTTATTGCCCTTTGCTTGATCTCATTATTCCCATTACTAAATTCATGTTTTTCCCCTACAAACATAGTCAGCACACAAGATCTTAAATATTCTGGTTTCCTACAGCTGAATGTTGCGACCACCGAACGGCTCTAAAATATCAAAATATTCTAATTAAAAATAAAATGGTGTTTCCCCCACTAACATACATGTATATGTATGTATATATATATTTTTAAAAAATCTGGTTTTGAAACAATTTATTCACAAATTATGGTACAAAATAAGTATTTGATCTCCTACAAATAAGCAAGATTTCTGGCTCTCACAGACGTGTAACTTCTTCTTTAAGAGGCTCCTCTGTCCTCCACTCGTTACCTGTATTAATGGCATCTGTTTGAACTCATCAGTATAAAAGACACCTGTGCACAACCTCAAACAGTCACACTCCAAACTCCACTATGGCCAAGACCAAAGAGCTGTCAAAGGACACCAGAAACAAAATTGTAGACCTGCACCAGGCTGGGAAGACAATCTGCAATAGGTAAGCAACTTGGTATGATCAAATCAACTGTGGGAGCAATTATTAGAACATGGAAGACATACAAGACCACTGATAAGCTCCCTCAATCTGGGGCTCCATATAAAATCTCACCCCGTGGGGTCAAACTGATCACAAGAACGGTGAGCAAAAATCCCAGAACCACACGAGGGGACCTAGTTACCATCAGTAACACACTAAGCCGCCAGGGACTCAAATCCTGCAGTGCGAAACGTGTCCTCCTACTTAAGCCAGTACATGTCCAGGCCCATCTGAAGTTTGCTAGAGAACATTTGGATAATCTAGAAGAGGCTTTGGAGAATTTTATATGGTCAGATGAAACCAAAATTGAACTTTTTTTGGTAAAAACTCAACTCGTCATGTTTGGAGGAGAAAGAATGCTGAGTTGCATCCAAAGAACACCATACCTACTGTGAAGCGTGGGGGTAGAAACATCATGCTTTGGGGCTGTTTTTCTGCAAAGGGACCAGGACGACTGATTTGTGGAAAGGAAACAATGACTGGGGCCATGTATCGTGAGATTTTGAGTGAAATCTCCTTCCATCAGCAAGGGCATTGAAGATGAAACGCGGCTGGGTCTTTCAGCATGACAATGATCCCAAACACACCGCCCGGGGAACGAAGGAGTGGCTTCATAAGTGGCTTCTCACACACACACACACAGATATAAGGGATGAGTGATAATTATTGGACAGATAATGCATCAAATATCGTTAGAGTTAGTGGGAAACAGTGTCGCCACACACATACACTCATACTTATTTTCCCATATGGAAGCAGTAGGCGTGTTCTGCCGCCGCTACTTTTCAGACAAATGTTTACCAGCAAAATACGATGTGATTGCCGCAGTCAAATCTGAAATCTCAGGTCCAAGCCAATCTTCATCGCAGCCCCACCTTGTGCGCTGCCAGCTGCCATGGCGCTGCGCCAGCACATAGACAACGAGTGGGTTAGTCAACGCTGGACTACACTGTGCTATGAGCAGTGAGGAAAATGCCTATAAATTTTGCATTGCATGACAGCTGTTGAACAGAACAGATAAAAAAAAATAAAAAAAAAGCAACAACACACAAACTAGATTGAAATATTTAATGTTCAGATGATGCATAAAAATCAAATAATACATAAAAATATATAATTGCATTAAAACTAATGCACTGAGACATTGACAGCTTCCCTTTGAAGCTAGAAAATATACATTCAATGCATAATTGAATGTATTAAGATTCTACCATGGGACTTTACACTACAATTGTACAACAAATACAGACCTACTATGTACATGCAGGAGCCGTGTTACTGAACAATCCTAATAGACTTACTTTCACGTGAAATTTAAATTAGTTTAACAGTGGAGAGGGTTCATTGCTATCACGGCTACATCCCATTTGGGACTACTGAGCCAGGAGTGTGATGACTTTGTTGATGATAACTGGAACAGGAACCAAGAACATAATATAGTAATTCATTACATTAATACAGGTAATACATAGGTTTCTTGATAAACCGAAGACATCAAATTGAGTAAAGAGCTAAATATTGATTTCAAATTTGACAATTCAGTACAGATATTGATGGTATTTGAAACCTATTATTCAGGTGTGATAGCAAACCATACCAGTGTTGGGCCCAAGGTGTTTATCTTTATAATACCTTGAAATACAAATCCATCCATCCATTTTCCCGTACAGCTTGTCCTCACTAGGGTCGCTGGCGTGCTGGAGCCTATCCCAGTTAACTTCAGGCGAGAGGCATGGTACACCCTGAACTGGTTGCCAGCCAATCGCAAGGCACATACAAACAACCATTTGCACTCAGATTCACACCTACGGGCGATTTAGAGTCTTCAATCAATGTACCACGCATGTTTTTGGAATGTGGGAGGAAACCGGAGTACCCAAAGAAAACCCACGCAGGCATCTCAGAAATGTGAGGAGGATGTGCTAACCAGTTAGCCATCGTGCCACCTTAAATACAAATACGTAGAGATTTAATAACAACTGTAAACTAGTTTTTTGAAATTGAAACTATAGACACAATGAGTACAGTACTCCAGCCATATACAGTACAGGAAGTCCTCGAGTTACGACGTACTCGACCTACGACGTCCTTGCCTCGTCCGCCACTTTGTCCCCAGCACCATTGTGGCCAGTAGAACCTGCACGTGCTTCCTCAGAGCAGTAATGGTAAGTACAGATCTTATTTTATTATTCTAATGTATGTATGAAATCCGATTTACGCAGAAATCCGGGTTACGTCGCCAGCGTAGGAACGGAACTCGTTCGTAAATCGAGGACTTTCTGTATATGCCTAAATTATGCCTTGATGATTTGCCTTGGCCTTTACTGGTTAACTAAAAAGTGACACTACAGCATTGTCTTAGAATTCTGAATTAGTCATGAGCAAGAAATGACTTTCATGATGTCGTGAAATTGAAAGTGATTAGGGGGGAAAAAAAAACAAAACAGGCAGAATGGACAAAAAAAAAACACAGGCGGAACAGTGCATACTCGTTGGAACATCTGCCTCACAGTTCTGAGGACCCGGGTTCAAATCCGGCCTCGCCTGTGTGGAGTTTGCATGTTCTCCCCATGCCTGCGTGGGTTTTGTCCAGGTACTCCAGTTGCCTCCCACCTCCCAAAAACATGCATGGTAGGTATGAATGTGAGTGTGAATGGTTGTTTATTTATATGTGCCCTGCGATTGGCTGGCGAACAGTTCAGGGTGTATGTACCCTGCCTCTCGTCCAGAGTCAGCTGGGATTGGCTCCAGCACCCCCTGCGACCCTAGTGAGGATAAGCGGTACGGAAGATGAATGAATGAAGGGGGGGGGGGGGACAATTAAAGACCATTTACAGTTGGGCTAAACACAAAAACACAAGTACTGTCACACCATGTATTTCCCCCCCCCCCCCCCCCCAAGTCCCCTTATGCCGTTCCTCACATTAATTTCAATTCAATTGCTTAAATGAGCATCAAAACTGAGTATCATACTAGTCTTCCTCTTCCTCCTCATCCCCCCCAAAGGACAAAAGGCTGCTGTTTTTCACTTTTTTCCCAGAATTCACATCCTTCTTCTCTTCTTTCTTTACTGCATCCCTCTTCTTTTTGCTGGAGCTGGCAGTTATTCCTTGAAATTTGTCAGTGGAGGAGCGCTTAGCTGGTTTCTTGAACAGGATTTTACCATCTGAGGGAGGTTCGTCGCCTGTGAGCCATATGGGTGTGTGGTTCATTAGAACAGGTCTTTCAAAATCACCCAATTACAAAATGAAATAAAAGCAATTTACAGTAGAACCCCAAAAGCCGAACGCGTCTAAATTAGGAGACCTTTCCAGAATTAAACATCGCATCCCATTCTCGTTACACTTTTTAGCGCTCCTGCAATGAATGTTAAAAAGCGTAATGCATGAAGCCAGCTGCCTTCAGAAAGCCTGCCTTCTGTGTTCGTGCCACCTATGTCAAGCAACACCAAAGTTTGGGTATTTGTACTTTATTGTAGATTTATTTAGTCTTATAATACTTGATTTATTTTCTATTAGTATAAAAGCTAAGAATGTAAAAAAACTATTTACATTTCCTGTACAGTTAGTTAAGATTTTATTATGGTGACTGTTTGATCCTGTAGCAGTATTTGTTTTTCACTTAGCATTAATTAAAGTGGGGATTATTATTTATTTTTTAAATTACAAACACATAAGTATCCCTGCACATATTGTTTTTGGATACGGTACGGTACGATAAGATTCCACTGTATCAACTAATACAAGTTAAAAACAAAATGTGTAATGTGTAAACGTGTTATCTGGGATATACTTATTTCAGCCCACACTTCTAATAATAATAATAATAATAATAATTACATTTTTTAAATGCTTACCTTTCTCTGTATCTCCCTTAGGGTTTATTCCTTCCTTGAGATGTTTAATTTCCTCTGAGGTCATGTCTCCATCTTTAACAACAACAACTTGAGGTAACTCATCTTCTCGATCACTGCCACTGTCATCATCCAGTGCCGGCATCTCCTGACGCTGCACGGGTCATATAAAATATGGCACATATGTACACTCTTACTTAAGAAATTCAAACAGTCTGTCAGACCGCACGACATTGTACATATACAGGCGTATTATTATTGTAAATATATTCAATAGCCGCCTCCTTGTGGCCAAGTGTGAAGTGAGGACTCTATATTCATTACTTTTAATTATTTACGAAGCGGGAGATTGCAATTGCACAGTCCGTGTGATGTTCAAAACGTTTCAAACTAACCGCATCCTGACCGCTACCGTCCATGATTCACATTAGCCACAAAACACAACTGTATACCACGTACCTTTGTGTCAACAGTCGGCCCTTCTTTGTAGCCAACGTCATTTTTAAACTTTTTTAAAAAGGAGGGTTCCGCTGGCTTCACCCAGGACACACCATTACCTTTGCTTTTATTCATCACGGGGCAACAAGACACGAGTAAACCTGGAAAATCAGCTAAAGTGTTGTTTCAACGCAGGATCTCAAACAGTCGCAAAAATAATACGTCATTAAAATGCGCCCATCATGTCACATGACCCTTGGTAGCTACTGCAATTGGTAGAAGTGAGGCTCATGTGGCTCCTGGCAAAGACAAAATTTACGAACACGGGACCCGGATCACGTATTTTTTCTTCAAAATAACATCAAATTGGCAACATTTTCTGTAAATATTTGGAACCCATGATTTAAAAAAACAAAAACATTTCGTCCTAAAATTGTATTTGTATTCCTTTGAACTAAAAAAAAATATTTTACTTTCTATTGTATCACATTTACGTATAATTCACTTTAACTTCGAAAATGAGCAACTACCGGTTTATTCAGCATCTGCTTTTAACGTGATAAATTCCCTAGCACTGTAAATGGAACACGATAACTGTAACGCGCTCCACCTGCTTCAGGCATGGTGATTTCGGGTTCTATTTACGCATTGCTAGCGGGTTGTTTGGGTGCTGCCGCCTCCTTATCGGCTAAACTTTCTCTCGGTGCAGACTACCTGAAGGAAATGTGTGAAATTGGGCTGAGCAGCACGTTGGACGCACAACACTATGGACCTAGTGTGTGTCACTGGGTGAGACAAACTTTGAATAACTCACTCGAAAATGGGGAAAGTGCGCCCAAGAGTGAGGCGACAGCAACGATAGCAAAACTGTCTTGGGTACCGAGTTGGAAAATGCTTGATGGTCATGTACTCGTTGATGAGAAATCAAGTTTCACTTTCGTTGTTGTCTTACCGACGATCTTAGCATAGTATATATATTATTCCTGCCAAGGAACTATGTTGAAGTAAGTTGAGGCACTTTGTGGCATCTATCGGCAATTATAAAACTTCTTAGAGGGGCATCAATTACTGGCGGAATTTCACGATTCGCACTGTACAGTGAGTACAGAAAGTATTCAGACCCCCTAAAAATTTTCACTCTTTATTTTGCAGCCATTTTCTAAAATCATTGAAGTCCCCCCCACCCCTTCTCAATGTACACACAGCAAACGTAAACAAAAAATAAGATCACTGTGGCTGAGCTCCAGAGATGCAGTCGGGAGATGGGAAAAAGTTCTAGAAAGTCAACCATCACTGCAGCCCTCCACCAGTCGGGGCTTTATGGCAGAGTGGCCCGACAGAAGCCTCTGCTCAGTGCAAGACACAGGAAAGCCTGCAAGGAGTTTGCTAGAAAACACCAGAAGGTCTCAAAGAGGGTGAGAAATAAAATTCTCTGGTCTGATGAGACCAAGATAGAACTTTTTGCCTTAATTCTTAATGATATGTGTGGAGAAAACCAGGCAGTGCTCATCACCTGTCCAATACAGTCCCAACAGTGAAGCATGGTGGTGGCAGCATCATGCTGTGGGGGTCTTTTTCAGCTGCAGGGATAGGACGACTGGTTGCAATCCAAGGAAAGATGAATGCGGCCAAGTACAGGGATATCCTGGACAAAAACCTTCTCCAGAGTGCTCAGGACCTCAGACTGGGCCGAAGGTTCACCTTGCAACAAGACAATGACCCTAAGCACACAGCATTTAATGAATAAGTGGCTTCTGAACAACTCTGTGACTGTTCTTGAAAGGCCTAGTCAGAGCCCTGACTTAAACCCAATTGAGCAATCCAGGTGTGAAAAACTTCATCATCATTCCCAAAAAGACTCATGGCTGTATTAGCTCAAAAGGGTGCTTCTACTAAATACCAAGCAAAGTGTCTGAATACTTATGGCTGTGTGATATTTCATTTTTCTTTTTTAATAAATCTGCAAAAATGTTTTTTTCCCTGTCAATATGGGGTGCTCTCTGGACATTAATGAGGGGGGAAAATAACTTCAATGATTTTAGCAAATGGCTGCAATATAACAGTGAAAAATTTAAGGGGGTCTGAATACTTTCTGTACCCAGTGTCTGTATATTACTTTTTTTTTTTCCAACATTGTGATTTTTAAAACCATACACATACCCTAATCTAGTTTGTCATGCATGTCAATGGCTTTTGTGAAATGTGTGTGAGAAAAATAAGAGTGAGACATTTGCTCCACTGGAACTACAAAAAAACCGCTTGTGACGCTTTCCAACTTTCAAACGAATTCCGAAGTCCCTTGTAAACCAAAAACGCCCCTAATATGTGTCATAACAATGTTTGCAGCTCCACATCCCCCTGCGTCTGCTGTGCATCGGCCTGATGTTCCTCTGCAATGCTGTCATGTGGACCTTCTTCTCCAAAGCTCTTCGCTACAGCTCTTCATCAGCACGAGCCACTGCTACCTCTAGTGTGGGCAACTTTATTGCGTCGGTAAGCTGTCCCAAACTCTCTGTGGGTGCAAAAATACAGTGAATGAAACAAAATACTCATTTTACTATTATTTGTGCATTTAGGCCATACTGGGGAACCTTATTTTTGGAGAGTGTCAAGCAGTTCTGTGGTGGGTGGGCATCTCTCTGACGCTATGTGGGCTGCTGTTGCTTCATGGATCCACGCCTCAGGCGCTGCCACAGAAAGAAGGCAAAACGGACTAGTTGTATTATTATATTATAAATATTTTTATTGTTACTTGTCGTGAGTGGGTAAATAGGAATTTGCTACCAAAGATTTGCCGTTCATAAATCTGTCATTACTCCAACCTCAGGTCATTTGATGAAGATTAAAAGTAAATATTTTGATGTTCATTTGTATTGACAAAGTAATTTTTTTTTGTGATTGTGTAATGTGTTAATTGGAAAAATCTGATTTTAATTGCTGAATTGTATCAAAAATGCACACTTTGCACACTTGGATAAAGCCAAACAAAGCTAGATGGGAAGAGCATTTATGGCGACACTGAAAAGAAAACAAATGGCTTAAAGAATAAAGTCATAAAATTATGACTATAAAGTTGTAATGAACTTGTAATTTTATGAGAATTAAAACTTAATTTAAATTTTTTTTCTTTGTTTACATAAAATATATTAGAAATATTACAGCTTTTAACATTCCAACTTTATCCTTGCAACATGAAAAGCTTTTTAATTGTACTTTCTTTTGTATTGCTGAAAATGCTCCTTTTCAGTTTAGAAGACCATGAAGATGGTGTAAAAAAATTAAGTACTTAGTGACTTGTAGCTGGGTGTGTTTTTTCTGACCTACAGCAAAATTATGAAACTTTGACATGTATAATAATGTTGTACATGTAATCTTTTTAATGCTTTAACTGTATTAAATGATTTAATATACAAAATAATAGGTGTATGAAACACATTTTTTTAACCAGTACTCAGTTGACAAAAGAATTTTCTAATTTGAAAAATGAAACCCACAACAATCACTTCAAACTGATTTCCAGCACCCGTTTTAATGAGTTCAAAGCCCTCATGCTGCCACCTCAACACACAACAGGACCACACAAGAGACAAACATGAGACACAACTAAGGTTAAAGATATGACAAAATGTTTCGTGCACGTCAGGAAAGATAAGGCACAGTGGTAAAGACAAATGTGTTTGTGCTACTGTTGGTGTTCATTTGAGGTTGCTTTGTCACTCTCATGCCACTTCGATAAAGCCAATGGGTGGTAGTGGACAAAGAAAAAAAGCCCACAATAACTCCCTCCGTTCAATGCCATTCAGGAAATTAAAAAAAATTATTTTCCTCGGAAAAGGCAGTACAGTCATCTATCTTGTTTGCAAAGTAGGTACTATAAAGGTCTCCACAGTTTGGATCCATCCATCCATTTTCTGCACTGCTTCTCCTCACGCGGGTTGCCTTTCCCAGCTATCTTCGGGCGAGAGTTGGGTGTACCCCCTGAACTGGTCGCCAGCCAATCGCAGTGTATGTTTGGAGTGACTCAAAATTTGTGACCAACTTTGCTCCTGCAACATTTTACAGTTTCTACATGCTGAAAAGCGCTATTAAAATTAAAGTGTTGACCCCTTGTTTACATGACATTCTTGTGAATAAAAAAAAAAAAAAATTTCAAGAAATACAATTGAACTGGTGATGGCGCAATCATCCCACGTAAACAAGACAATTTGCTTGATAATGCTCGTCCAGTAAGTGTACATTGATGACAGTATCTTCGGTGTTTTTGCAGCTTTGCGTAAGTGGAATCATTTTGCAATTTTTATTTTTTATTGCCCATCCAAGAAATGCGAAGAACCCAAAAATAGTTTTTATGTATATGTGGCCATAAGTGCTCATTACAACAATATAGAATCAATGGAATTCACAAACATGAAAACTGAAGCAGCAAGTTAGTAGAACACAACATGAGTTTAAGGTAAACCCCCACATTTTTTTGCAGCCGTTTTAAAAATGCATCCTTTATTTGCAACAAAGCTATAAAAGTATTGCTGTGCCACCATCTCAGTGCCAAGAAATTACTGTATGTTGAAGTGGTTTGAGGAGCTTAATTTAGACAAAAGTAGTGATTTTTCCACACTTGTGGCATCTAAAGGCAATTCTAAATATTTTTGGAGGCATGAATTACTATCAGATATTTTGCATTCACCGTACTGCAAATACCTTTTGCCAGGACTGTATAAGTACTGCACACTGTACACTGAATGGAATTGAACTTTGATCACAAATGTTATAGTCAAGGCTAGGCCTAACGTAGCATGAGATGTGATCTGGCTAGCTTGCCCACCAGTAATTTAAGAGCAGAGCCCAGGCACAAAGTAGGTGATCCAAGGTAGCTTTGCCAATGAGTGCATTCTCATTTTTACAAAACACTATGTTTGGAATGATTTTGAAGGTGTAATTTTTAAATGTGGTCCACATTGTTGTTGTTTTTCAGTTTTGGAAAACAAATCTGGCACTGAGACAGACAAGTCTAAGGGCCTAGAAAAATGTTTTTTTTTTTTAAATGTTGGGCCCCAAAATCCCTGACAGCATCCTTGGAGACAGGTATTCAAGGAGAGGCATTTTTCTTGTGCAATGACACATAGTATTTTCTCCTTCCCTGGTTTCAGATCATCAAACCTATTTTAATATCTCACAAAGACAACCCAAATATATTTGTATTTGCTTAGGTTGTCTTTGTGAGATCAAATCCAAAACATCAAAGTGTGACACATATGCCTCCCAAATCTAAAAACAGGAAGGGGGCAAATACTATAATAATATCCCGGTACTGTAGAGATTAGATAAAGGTATAAAATACAAATATACGGAGCCCAGCAGATGGCTGTCTATAGACAGTCCTAGTTGAGTGGGATCTCTATGACGTCCTCCTCGATGATCTCCCCCTGCGGAACAGTGGCAAGCTCTGTGGGGCTCTTCTTGCAGCTCATTCCAGAGAAGGGACTGCACCAGGTCAGGGAGAACGGACCACCAAACGCCATCTTCATGGCTTCCCAGCATGGCGCCTTCTCCCACTTCCCTGTCTCTCTCTTCAAGCGTTCGATTCCCTGCAGAGGACAGAATTAAGGGTCTGAGCTGAGGTTTGTCATTGTCATGCAAGATTACTATGAATCATTCTACGAATGGGATTGTGGGATGTGTGACTTGACAGTGGTTTTGCTTTTTGGGATTATGGAGACAAAAAGGAGATTTACAGAATGGTGACTCTTAATACAATACTCATTTCATGTTGTTTATATTCCTTCTATTAAACACATTTTAGAAGTAAATTCCATGACATCAAGTATTGGTTGGGATTTCAATCTCAGCCTTATGAGTGGAGTTTGCATGTTCTCCCTGTGCTTACGTGGGTTTCGTTCAGGGTCTCCAGCTTCGTCCCGCATTCCAAAAACATGCATGTTAAGATTAACTGAAAACTAAATTGTACACAGGTGTGAATGGTTAGTCTATTTGTGGGCCTCTAATTAGCTGGCGACCAGTCGAGTGTACGCCTCTCGTCCAAAGTCAGCTGGGATAGGTCACAGCTCACCCCTGAAACCTAATGAAGAGAAGTGATATCAAAAATGCACAGCTGGATGTTGGGATGCCACTTGAATCATTGTCTTAACAGGCCTGTACGATTCTGAACCTCATAGTGGTGCTAAAGAAAAAGATGACGATGCCTCATCATTTGAGCACCAGGGGGTGTCTGACTTGTAGTTTTAACTCATTGGAGTGGACTTTTCAATGTAGGACACATTTTATAGACCACATCGAACATAGCAGGTGAGTATTGTATTAAGAATTGATGGACTGAATAAGATGTTTTTACTTCTGTGGAAACATGCCCAAGATTTACTGAGATTATCATCATGCATACAGTAGAAGGGAAAATAATAATAATAAAAAAAAAAACAATGGCAGGTGCCAAGTCACCTGTGACAAGCATATTGTACTGTGCATTCCTATTTCACAAGGAAACACAGTCTTTTAATCTTTGAGTGTGACCTGCATGCTTAGGATGTATTGCACACATGGTGAGACGGCGACAGTGCGCTTTGTCGCAGCTTACCTGTCACCATAAAGAGATGTCTGCTTCAGAGAGCTTCACTTATGAATCAAAGCAAATACATGAGTGTGGAGAGAACATTGGAGGGAAGGCAGTGCACGTAACAAAAAATCATGGGGGAACAGAATGAAAGACGTGGACAAATTCATAAACCCAAGTGTGACAGACAAGTGAAAGAAACTAACTATTTGGAACGTCAAAAAAGTCAAACAAAAATAAATGGTAGCCACACCTAGATAAGAAACAAGTACTGTACGTCCCCCAAAAAAGTCTGGAAATACCTTTAGCATTGCAACTGAGTAGAGTTTATTCCCTGCACGTGTTGAAATTACTTCAGGATGTTTAACAATGAAATGGCCCCAAAACAAACATTTTCAGCAACACTTCAACATCATAGCAGCTGTGTTTCACAATCAATACTATTGTAGCCTTCCTCGATACCGTGCCTTCATACGCTATCAGAAACATACGATAGAAAGTAAACATTGAACAGGAATAATAAAGCACACTTTACAAATTGAGTTTGGTAGACCGAAATGATAACTCTTAGAGCCACTCCAGAAAGCACAGAAAAATTCAAATGTGTATGTGTGCTACCTAAGTCATGCATTAAGTGCGTGAAGGAGATTACGCCTTTGCCTGTGTTTGTTTCTATGCATAAACTAAAACACTGATTTCTAGGAAACCTTTGTTGAAGAGTTAAGCACGGAACAAGGAACAAACCATGACCTCCATATCAAGGCGTCCTAATTTGTCATGGAAATCCATCCCTCAAATGTTTCCCATGTTCAAATGAATTTATGATTTGCATCACCATAATTATCCAACGTTAATCAGTTCATCCTTCAGTCATTCTGAAGCTTCACATCAAATTGAATTGTGTCGTCACTACATGACTGAGTTAAACTGGTAACAGACAAACGCAAGCAAAAACTGTAACATCCTCTGCTTGTGGCGGTATCACACATATTTTAGAACCCTTCCTGACATGTCAGCTCGAATTAATACCACAATAAGGAAATGTTTTACAGCAGACTTTTGTAACAGAATAGGTTGTACCTTTACACATATGCTTTTTACTGGGCAGCCTTCAGTCTGATGATTAAAAACTAGTGTGAAAGATATACAAGTACCGTATTTTCACGACCATAAGGCGCACCGCATTAAAAGGCGCAGTGCAGTCTCAGTTACGGGGTCTATTTCTGTATTTAACACATAATAAGGCGCACCGTATTATTGGGCAGGCATGGTAAAACATACGCTAGCTTAAAACATACGGTAGCATGCATGCACGCTAAAACAATGTTTTTAAAAAGGCAGCGGGAGCAAAACTGAGTTTGGTTGTACTTTATTGAAGTATTTAACAATGTGCTCACGTTATTTTTTGATCAATCCTCATCCACAAATCCATCAAAGTCCTCATCTTCTGTATCCGAAATGAACAGCTGGGCAAGTTCTCCATCAAACATTCCCTCTCGTCATTGTCGGAGTCAGTCTCGTTGCTGTGCGGCTCCTCAGAAATGATGCCGGCTTTTACGAAAGCTCGAACAACAGTGCAAGCAGGCACGTTAGCCCAAGCCTCCACAATCCATTCACAAATTGTGGCGTAACTCGCCCGGCGCTGCCTCCTAGTCGTAGTAAAGCTGTGTTCGCCATCTGTCACCCATGGCTCCCACGCCGCTCGCAACTTCACTTTGAACGCCCTGTTTACACCGATCTCCAGCGGTTGGAGTTTCTTTGTCAAGCCTCCCGGAATGATGGCAAGCTCCGAGTTATTGCACTCAGTCGAATGGTGACTGTAGAGACGCTTCTCCCTGCTGTTCTTTGCTCATTACTCCATGGCTCGAGATGGTTTTCCAACTCGGGCCACCTCGCCTTGTTTCCGCGTTTTGTTTTTCTTTTTTTCCCCCACGGAAACTCAACTTCTTCTTGACTTGGCGAAGCTCGTTTTCCTGCTTCCTCCACTTGCGAACCTTGAATTCTCTCGCGGCTGCGGCCGCTCGATTCCCATGTTCCTCCGCGTAACTGATAGCTTGCAGTTCAAACTGTGCTTCGTAAGCGTGTCTCTTCGTAGGTGCCATTTTCGGGGGTCCTTAGCCAAACCGATGCACATACCGGAACTATATACCTACTGGGGGCGTGTCTTTAGCGTCCTCTGTCACGAGCACCCTTCCCCCTTTACGTCCGCATGCTGTCCTCAGTCACGTCCGGCTTCCTCTATATTAGCAGCATGTCGGCAGGAAATGCTCGCAGTCAGTCGAGCGCAGCGCTCATCACACATCAATATTTACAGATTTTGGAACTCGGTGCACACAAGGCGCGCCGCATTATAAGGCGCCCCGTCCATTTTGGAGAAAATTTAAGACTTTTAAGTGCGCCTTATGGTCGTGAAAATACTGTAAACCAAATGTGCAATTCAAAAGACACCAGGAGCTTTGATCCAGACCAGAGTACCGAACTACAAGTGTGAACATAGTCAAAGTGTGTATGGTTGAGGTGTTAAAGGCATTGGAATGTCAGAAAAAGCACAGATATAAAGTCCACTTAACATTCTGCTGCTGCACAATAAGCAGAATAGAAGATGAGAAACGCCATACAGTTTAGAAGCAAGTTGTATTACTAGCATGCAGCACATACACTGGTTTGGTGGAGAACTTGAGCATGACTTGACTTAAGTGCATGTATTCTTTTCGAAAGGAGCCTTTATCCTCAAGAGTCTGCAAACCGGAAGCTATCTCACTTCTCCTCTGAGCATAGCCAGAGTAAATCAGAATGGTCACATTTGAACACGGTAGCAAATTCAGTTCCAGTAATATGGTAAATAAATAGAATCCTTCTGTAACCCGCCAATGGCAGCTTTGTTCAGCAAATGTCACACAATAATCTGTTTCATGCTAACACAACTGTGCACATTCCAAAAATGCCACTTTTCTATTCATTTCGTTTGAAATAAACGTGGCTACTTATTTGCCAATTATCATAAATTTTAAAAAATCTGTACCGAATCAAACCGTAACTGTTCACCAACTGTGAATGTTTTTAGTTCATGACAAATTATACAATAATTGAGATTTGTTTTCCTTTGTATAAATTATCAGAAGCTAGTACAAGGTAATTTTTATAAGTTGACACTAACGAGGAAAGTCAAGTTGTCGAGTTGACTTTGACTCGTCACTGTTGATGTCAGTAGTTAAAAAAAAAAAAAAAAACTACATTTTTGATTTTACTTTGAGATTACTCGACTAAGTATCTATAGGATAATCGATTTGAAAAAGATTTGACAGTGACAGCCCGAGCGGTCTCAAACTTTGCTAGCGTGGGCTGAAAAATTGCTGCAACTCCTGCTGGAGCCTTTTTTCCCCTTTCCTGGTTCTCCCTCACTTACCAAAGCTGTGCATCCAGAAATAGGATACAATTTAAATCAATTAAGGTTACTGATTCATTTCACTCAGTGTTCACATTTGTTGCTGCAAGTGGGTCAAACATGGCAAAAACACGTGATTAGTGACTAGTCGACATGAAACCCTAAACGTCATTGTAAAGTCGACAAGTCAACTGGTTGACAAATAGACTAGTCTATACAACGCCTGGTACAGAAGTCCCTGGTCCCAACATACACGGACGGGTTCAAGGTAACGAGGGGGGCGGCTGTCAATTCGTGTTTTATAATCAAGTCACCTTTACTGCCTTTGACGGCTGTTGAATTCAAATATCTGTTAACATGTAGGACTGGCAGTGAATGAGTTAAAAGAAGCAACCTATAGAAAAAAAACAGACTCAGTGTTTGCAAATATTATTCAAGAATGAACATTGTTTTTTCCCCCCTCTGAAACCCATTTCACTGAAGGCAACACGCAAAAACGCATGGATTAAGAAAACAGCAAATATGAAGGTGTCCATAGTGACTACAGACTGCCAGAGCCGCTGAGTCTGGCTCAGATCGGCCTGATCCGATGAAGACGCATTCTTCCCTTTCACACCACATACTGGTATGTCTCAGCCTTTCCATGGTCAGGAGTGGAGAAAGGGCTAAACCAGAGTAAGGAGAGAGGGTGTCCAAACACCGCCCTCAAGTTCATCCACTTAGTTTTTTTAGCCCATCTTCTCTCTTCCTTTTTCAACTGCTCTATGCCCTAAAAACAAAAGATAACCAAACTTCAGTTGGTGTGTTCTATGGTCCAGTCAGTAAAAACAAAGTGTAAGCCATTTGAAATGGTGCTTTCTTTACAACTGCAGAGAATGACCAAGTGATTTGTTACAGTAAAACCTAGCAAACTCCCTGACCAATGCCTAGTTAGGAGAGATATGTCTATCATTGCAATTTGGAGTGTGGATAGAAAACATTGCATAAGTGTGGTGAAATGATTATGAGGAACGCGCTTGCTATGAACAAACAGAAATGATACTTGAAAGATTTTGAAGATGCCTAGAAAAATGCTGACAAGAACAAATCTGACAAGAACTTTGAACATCTATCCAGTGAGCTGACCTTTGTTATCACTGACATTCTGGTTGATATACCGTATCCTTTAAAACCTCTAAGGTTCTTCTGACAAAACAATAAGTTGTTAAAAGAAAGAAGAAATTAGCTTAAAATGTGGCTGTTGGAGTGCTTAAACTAATCTTTTCAGGTTTTATATTTGAAGAGTCCTGGTGGTTCGGAATCCGCCAAACAGCGACAATATATAAAATTAGACTAAATACTGCCACTTTATAGTACAGTACATTCTTTTTTTCCACACCGGCTCGGCAGTGCATTTGGTCTCCACTTCTGCCTCTGATGTCACACCAACACATCGGGGGCGCATCGATTTTGGCGATTAAAAAGGGGCATTACAAAGGTTACTGTTATTTACCAATTGCTCCAAAATGGATTGATATTATTGGAAATGACTGTAAGTTTCATTTTCTTGAGCAAAAAATACATAAAATCAACTTGTTAGAGAAATATGGACCCTTAACACCCCCTACCTCCTTTAAAGCTTGGCCACAAATGGGTCTTCCAAATGGAAAGGATGAGAACACTTGAAAGCATTCAGTCTTCAAAAGATCTTTTAAATTATGGCTGGAATGAGGTTTCTGTCAATGATACCAAATGTGTTTTTTTATGATTACCACTGTCCAGTCAGAAAAATAGTACACTATATTGCCAAAAGTATTTGCTCACCTGCCTTGACTCACATACAGTGCATCCGGAAAGTATTCACAGCGTTTCACTTTTTCCACATTTTGTTAGGTTACAGCTTCATCCCAAAATGTAATAAATTATTTTTTTCCTCAAAATTATACACACAACATCCCATAATGACAACATAAAAAATATTTATTTTTCTGAAACTTTTGCAAATGTATTAAAAATAAAAATCCAAGACATCACATGTACATAAGTATTCACAGCCTTAGCTCAATACTTTTTTGATGCATCTTTCGCATTAATTACAGCCTGAAGCCTTTTGGAATATGATGCCACAAGCTTTGCGCACCTATCTTTGGGCAGTTTCGCCCATTCCTCTTTGCAGGACCTCTTAATCTCCATCAGGTTGGATGGGGAGCATCGGTGCACACCCACTTTCAGATCTCTTCAGAGATGTTTGATCGGATTCAAGGCTGGGCTCTGGCTGGGTCCCTCAAGGACATTCACAGAGTTGTCCTGAAGCCACTCCTTCATTGTCTTGGTTGTGTGCTTAGGGTCGTTGTCCTGTTGGAAGGTAAACCTTGGCCGCAGTCTGAGGTCCTGAGCACTCTGGAGCAGGTTTTCATCCAGGATGTTGCTCTGCATCGGTTCATTCATCAATCATGATTAGTCTCCCAGTTCCTACTGCAGAAAAACTTCCCCACAGCATGATGCTGCCACCGCCATGCTTCACTGTAGGGATAGTATTGGTCAGGTGATGAGCGGTGGGCTCCTGGTTTCCTGGACACCTGGAATTCACACCAAAGAGTTCAATCTTTGTCTCATCAGACTACAGAATTGTCTTTCACATGGTCTGATAGTCCTTGCCTTTTGGCAAACTCCAGGTGGGCTGCCACGTGCCTTTTACTAAGGAGTGGCTTCCGTCTGGCCACTTTACCTTATAGGCCTGGATTGGTGGAGTGCTGCAGAGATGGTTGTCCTTCTATAAGATTCTCCTCTATCCACAGACGGCCACTGGAGCTCTGACAGAGTGACCATCGGGTTCTTGGTCACCTCCCTGACTAAGGCACTTTTCCCCACGATTGCTCAGTTTCAACGGGCGCCCAGCTCTAGGAAGAGTCCTGGTGGTTCGGAACTTCTTCCATTTACGGATGATTGAGGCCACTGTCCCCAGCAGCAGAAAGTTTTCTGTACCCTTCCCCAGATTTGTGCCTCAAGACAATCCTGTCTCGGATGTCTACAAACAATTCCTCTGACTTCATGTTTGGTTTGTGCTCTGACATACACTGTCACCTGTGGGACCTTATATAGACAGGTGCGTGCCTTTCCAAATCATGTCCATTCATCTGAATTTATCACAGATGAACTCCAATTAAGCTGTAGGAACCTCTCCAGGATGATCAGTGGAAACATGATGCACCTGAGCTAAATTTTGAACTTCATGGCAAAGGCTGAGAATACTTATGTACATGTGATTTCTTAGTTTATATTTTTAATAAATTTGCAAAATATTTCTCCAAAAAGATGTTTACATTGTCATTATGGGGTGTTGTGTGTATTATTTTTAGGGGGAAAAAATGAATTTATGACATTTTGGAATGAGGCTGTAACATAACAAAATGTGAAAAAAGTGAAGCACTGTGAATACATTCCAGTCAGTCCACTGATGTTGGACGAGAAGGCCTGGCTCACAATCCACTCGAAATCAACCCAAATATGTTCTATCGGGTTGAGGGCAGAACTCTGTGCAGGACAGTCAAGTTCATTCACACCAAATTCATCTATGTCTTGATGGATCTTGCTTTCAGCACTGGTGCACATACATGTTGGAACAGGAAGGGGTCATTCTAGAACTGTTTGACTGTCCAAAATTGCTTGGTATGATGAAGCATTCAGAGTTCCTTTCACTGGAGATCAGGGGCTAATATTTTGACATTTCAAACTTTGTGGGAGCAGTTTGCAGATGGCCCCTTCCTGTTCCAAGATGACTGTGCATCAGTGCACAAATCAAGGTTCATAAAGACATGGATGAGAGAGTTTGATGTGGATGAACTTGACTGGCCAGCACAATCCTGACTTCAGTCCTACAGAACACTTTTGGATGAATTAGGCACTGCGATTGGCTGGCGACCGGTTCAGAGTGTACCCTGCCTCTCGCCCAAAGATAGCTGGGATAGGCTACAGCACAGCCGCGACCCAACTGAGGATAAGCGGTCTGGAAATTGAATGGATGAATTACAGCGGAGACTGATAGCCAGGCCTTCTCGTCCAACATCAGTGTGTAACCTTAGAAATGTGCTTCTGGAAAAATGGAAAACTGTTTATGTGGTTATACAGTGTTTTTGTACCAATATTCATTATTTTGAGAGCTATAAGTGCCGCAAGTTCAATGCTAATTTTGGTTAGCTCCTCAAAGGTATTTTCTATTCACTGTTTGTTAGCTTGGAGCTAGCGATTTTTGTAAACATAAATGAAGAAAGAAATGAAGGCTTTGATGTATTAGAACATTCAATAGGTGTAATTCTTTTGTTATGTGAGTTTAGTTTTTCACTGAACTTAAACTGGAGTGTCAATAAATGACTTTAAGCAAGCAAAATTCACTCTTACTCCTTGTTAGCACCTTAGCAACCTGTTTTTGAGATCACGTGGGCTCTGCATGCCGTCCGGGCGCTGCTGGATAAAAGTGCTGGAGCGAAGCATGGACTGCTTATTACAGCGGTAAAATCTGAGATTTTAGATCCAGTCCGATCCGATACTCGTTTTTTTTGCTGACATCGGACCGATTTCGGACCGATTTCCGATCTCAAGGATTCCGATCGGGACACCCCTAAATAGAGCTACTTGGAATGTGATTAAATAAGCGATTACTAAGCATAAATCAAAAACTCGACCAATGCATATTGTAAAAAAATTATAACTGAAACGAAATTCCACAACTTTTTCGTTAATGTGCTCCCAAATCTAGCTCAAGAAATACCAGATCAGGGTTCGACATTAATCCTCTTTAGGTGGTGGCCCTTTCATTGCAGCCCTATAGGAGGCACAAGCCAGTGCAAACTGTAGGTCGGTTCCAAGCCCGGATAAATGCAAAGGGTTTCATCAGGAAGGGAATCTGGCTTAAAACGTTGGCAAACAAATGTGAACGTTCATCCAAAGAATTCCGTACTGGCTCGTTTGTGGGCCGGGTTAACAACGTCCGCAACTGGCACCGTTGACCTACAGGGTGGCGTTGGAAATTCAGCTACTGTGGGTCGAAGACGAAGGAGAGGTGGAAAGCAGGTTTTCAGGCAGAAAGAGAAGAGGAAAGCACAGAGCCTAGAACTGAATGTGGGGACTTTGAATGTTGGGACTATGATAGAAAAAGATCAGGAGTTGGGTGACATGATGATAAGGAGAAAGGTTGATATATTGTGTCTAGGAGAGCAGGTGGAAAGGCAATAAGGCTAGAAGCTTAAGGGCAGGGTTCAAATTATTTTACCATGGTGTAGATAGGAAGAGAAATGGAGTAGGGGTTATTTTAAAGGAAGAGTTAGCTAAGAATGTCTTGGAGGTGAAAAGAGTGTCAGATCGAGTACTGAGACTGAAACTTTAAATTGAGTGGATTATGTATAATTAGTGGCTATGCCTTACAGGTAGGATGTGACCAAGAGGTGAAGGGGAAATTCTGGAAGGAGCTTGACGAAGTAGTTCTGAGTATCCCAGACGGAGAAAAAGTCGTTATTGGTGCAGATTGTAATGGACATGTTGGTGAAAGAAACAAGGGTTAATGAAGAAGTGACGGGTAGGTTCGGCATCCAGGAAAGGAACTCTGAGTGACAGATGGTGGTAGACTTTGCAAAAAGAATGGAAATGGCTGTAGTGAACACTTTCTTCCAGAAGAGGCAAGAACATGGGTGAACTACGAGAGCGGAGGAAGAAGCACGCAGTTGGAGTACATCTTGTGCTGGCGATGTTCTCTGAAGGAGGTTACTGACTGTGAGGTAGTGGTAGGGAAGAGTGTGGCTAGACAGCATAGGATGGTAGTGAGTAAGATGACTCTGGTGATGGGGAGGAAGATTAAGAAGACAAAGAAGGGCAGAGAACCATGTGGTGGAAGCTGAAAAAGGAAGAGCATTGTGCAGCTTTTCGACAAGAGGTGAGACAGGCTCTTGGTAAACAGGAGGAGATTCCAGTTCTTCTGCTTCTGGTAGTAAAGGGGGGGAGACTTGGTGATGGAACCTCAAAGTACAGGAAATCATACATGAAACAAGTTTAGCTAAAAAGAAGTGGGACAATAAGAGGACCGAGGAGCGGAGACAAGAACACATGGTGATGCTACGTAGAGCGAAGGTTGAAGTGGCAAAGGCCAAACAAGAGGCATATGATGATATGTATGCCAGGTTGGACACTACAGAATGAGAGAAATATCTATACAGGTTTGCCAGACAGAGGGCTAGAGATGGGAAGGATGTTCAGCAGTTTAGGGTGAGATAGAAAGAATATTTTGAGGAGTTGATGAATGAGGAAAATGAGAGAGAAGGAAGAATAGAAGAGGCAAGTGTGATGGACCATGAAGTATCAATGATTATTAAGGGGGAAGTTACAAAGGCATTAAAGAGGATGAAAAATGGAAAGGCAGTTGGTCCTGATGACATACCTGTGGAAGCATCCAGGAGTGGTGGCTGTGGAGTTTTTGCCCAGGTTGTTGAACAGAATTCTAGCGGGTTAGAAAATGCCTGAGGAATGGAGGAAAAGTGCCCTGTTGCTCATTTTTAAGAACAAGGGTGATGTGCAGAGCTGTGTTAACTATTTAGGAATAAAGTTGATGAGCCACATAATGAAGTCATGGGAAAGAGTAGCGAAGGCTAGACTCAAGACAGGAGTGAGTATTTGTGAGCAACAGTATGGTTAATTCTGAGAAAGAGTACCACAGATTCATTATTTGCCTTGAGGGTGTTGATGGAGAAGTACAGAAAAGGCCAGAAAGAGCTACATTGTGTCTTTGTAGATCCAGAAATAGCCAATGACAGAGTACCCAGAGAGGAATTGTGTACTGCATGCGGAAGTCTGGAGTGGCAGAGAAGTATATTAGAATAGTACAGGCCAGCAGAACAGTGGTGAGGAGTGCTGTTGGTGAGACAGAGGAGTTTAAGGTGGAGGTGAGACTGCATCAGGGATCAGCCCTGAGCCCCTTCCTGTTTGCAGTGGTGATGGATAGGCTAACAGATGAGGTTAGACTGGAATTCCCATGGACCATGGTGTTGGCAGTTGACACTGTGAGCTGCAAGGAAAGCAGGGAGCAGGTGGAGGATCAGATAGAAATGTGGAGACGCACTGGAAAGGAGAGGGATGAAGATTAGCCAAAGTAAGACATATTTGTGCATGAATGAGAGTGGTGGAGGGGGAAGAGTGAGACTCCAGGGAGAAGAGATCGCAAGGGTGGAGGACCTTAAATACTTGAGGTCAACAGTCCAGAGCAAAGGTGAGTGTGTTAAGGAAGTGAGGAATGGGTCCAAGCAAGTTGGAATGGGTGGAGGAAGGATAGTCTCAGCTAGGATGAAGGGCAAAGTATAAAACAGTGGGTGGTGAGGCCAGCCATGCTGTACAGATTAGAGACAGTGCTCGTGAAGAGACAACAGGAAGCAGAGCTGCAGTTGGCAGAAATGAAGATGTTGAAGTTCTCTGTAGGAGTGACCAGGTTGGATAGGATTAGAAATGAGCTCATCAGTGGGACAGCCAAGATTAGATGTTTTGGAGAAAAAGTTAGAGAGAGCAGACTTTGATGGTTTGGACACGTCCAAGGAGACAAAGTGGGTACATTGGTAGAAGGATGATAAGCATTGAACTGCCAGGCAAGAACGCTAGAGAAAGACCAAAGAAAAGATTGATAGATGTAGTGAGGGAAGATATGAGGCCAGGTGGTGTGAGAGAGGAGGTCCCAACAGGATAAGCCGAAAGGAAAATGAAATGTATGTAAGCCTCTAACTCTGAGGAAAGAGATGAAAAACTGTCTTTAAAAAAAAGTTTATTATGCTGGCATTTAGCAAAAATAAATTATTTTGATCGAGTACCTGACAAAATATCTATCGGATAATTATCCATCCATCCATTTTCTGAGCTGCTTCTCCTCACTAGGGTCGCGGGCGTGCTGTAGCCTATCCCAGCTGTCATCGGGCAGGAGGCGGGGTACACCCTGAACTGGTTGCCAGCCAATCGCAGGGCACATAGGAACAAACAACCATTCGCACTCACAGTCATGCCTATGGGCAATTTAGAGTCTCCAATTCATGCATGTTTTTTGGGATGTGGGAGGAAACCGGAGTGCCCGGAGAAAACCCACGCAGGCACGGGGAGAACATGCAAACTCCACACAGGCAGGGCCGGGGATTGAACCCGGGTCCTCAGAACTGTGAGGCTGACGCTCTAACCAGTCGGCCACCGTGCCGCCTATCGGATAATTAATTGATTCTAAAAAGTGACAATAGTGACAGCCCTAATTGCATGTAATCTTTGGGATTCAACTGTACTTCCTGACAGGTACATACCCAAAATAATTTGCACATTTGTAGCCTGAATAATACATAAAAATTGGGAATTTAACTTACACCAAGCTGTTCTTTAAATTGTACTATCCAGGGAAGATGGATTTTCGGGGTGTATGCATAGCTAGCTAGCTAACTGCACACTGTAGTGGTACAAATGGACCATGTAATTATCACCAAGTAATCCGCAATTGCGCCAGATAGCCATTGATGCGAACACAGGCGCTCAAGTTTTTATATAGCGGGGGAGGAGGGGCTCATGCCAGACTCCAAAGTCCATCATAAGCCAAAGTTTTAGCCACACAACCCCCATAAAAACTGGAAAACCTAAATGGTGAAAAACTGTTGTATACTTTATCTCCACAACTGAGTATTACATACTGTAGTTCTCAATGTTTACACGTTTTCAGCAATTAAACAGTATTATGCATTCAGAAACAAATATCTGAATTCACTTTAATGGGGGGCAAATAAAGAATAAAAATTGTCAATTCATAAAACCTCTAATTTGATATACAAGACACCACCACGCCTGAGGAAAAACATCTACTCAGAAACAGAAGGTGTGACTTATGAGGTGTCCGTAACAGACTACTGTACTGAATGTCTTGTGGTTGGTCTTTACACTCATATTTACCATTTTCATAAGAGTAAATGAGTAGCACAGTTGAAGACCATTACCAGCGTTTTTTGTTTTGTTTTGTTTTCCCCCTCATGGACTAACAAAGCACAGATGTATTATTAAAATACTTTTTACTCAATAGTCAATAGAAAAATGCACTTTTGGAGTTTAAATGCATCAATTTGATAAGTGCTGCATCATATATGCCTGCTTTGTTTCCTGAGAGGAAAAATTGAGGGGTCTCCTTGAGGTGCACCATTTATTTATTCAAGTAGATGAGAAATATGATCACGGAACGTGGAATTTTTGAGCAAGTTTGTCAGACACACAAAGTATGAAAAACAAGGGAGTCCTTCAGTTACAGAACAGCAGTTTCTTGAATGTACAAAAGCAGTTTCCATTCAGAAAATATATGCAAGTTAATGACAATGAGATAAATGGTTTTACAAAAAAAGAAAAAGGGAAAACAACCAAAGGGAAAAAAATAACAAAATACAGTACATTCCTATAATCAACCAGTACAGATACATGTGTAATATCTAAATTTAATTAAAAATAATGACAATTATGGTATGTCAATAACTGAGAATTATATACAGTATTTAGTTTCTCGGTATAGGGGATGAGGATTGGTTTGGTGGTTAATTGGTCACATTTCAAGCTGCAGCGAGGAATGACAATCAGCTGGCCATTAAGGAGAGAGATGCAGCAGAGAAAGGAAGGATAGGTAAATAAGGAGGATTACTGATAACTAAATGGGTTACTTACAGTTTCATCAGTACAGATGGAGTGGACTTGGGTACCGAACATCACAGAGGTGAAGATGAGGAAGAGGAGTCCCTCAAAGCACAGGAGTATGAGGAGGATGACTGTTGCTGGTGGAGAGAAGGAACTGCACTCTGGGAAATGAGGATATGAAGGGAGTAAAGGACGAGGGCAAAGAAGAGGCTCATAAAAGGTTCTACAACACTGTGATGATCTGTCTATTAAGAGATCATCTACAGACCTGCAGATGCTAAAGAACATCCACAACTACCTATTTTTGCTTGAGGATAAGGGAACCACTAATCAGTACAAAAGGAGACGGTTTAAGTGTACATACAAAAGTAACATGATTAAAGATTAACTACGATTTGTCTCTGCTGTTAAAAATACATTCAAATGGTACACCTTTGCAGTACATACAGCACATATGGGTACTATCTACAATCAGGGTGGGTTTACACGATGGGCAAAGGACAGGGAACTGTGATGAAATGTGGAATCTTTCCATTCAATTTTCAATGTCAAGATAAAGAAAGCTGATAAGAAAAGATAAAATGTGATCTTTCTGGATGAAGTAGCTTTTTGTGACAGATTTGACTTCCTTCACAAACAACAATTTCAATGTGATTTCCTAAAACACCAATTCTTGATCAACTAACCAACTGAAAAAGTATTTATTTTGCTATTACTAATGTGGTATAATCAAAACTCTCAGGTCAGTGACTCAGACCAAAGAATAAGGTACAATATGTCCATAAAAACAAAAAAACCTTGGAACAAGGCTTTTAAAAAGTGTTGCTTTTGGGGTGATGTTCTGTCGTACATCACAACATTGTTTGCTACAAAAGGTCTACATACCCCTGTTAAAATGACAGGTATTTCCGATGTAAATAAATGAGAGCAAGACCAATTTCAAAACTTTTTCCACCTTTAATGTGACCTATAACGTGTACAACTCAATTGAAAAAGAAACCGATATCTTTTCAGGGAAACAAAAACATACAATAACCTGCTTGCATACATTTGCACACCCTCAAACTAATACTTTGTTGCAGCACCTTTGGCTTCTATCAAAGCACTCAGTTTTTTTGGGGGGGCAAAGGTGTATCAGTGTGGCACCTTTTGATGTGACAATATTTCCCACACTTCTATGCAAAAATGCTCCAAATCTGTCAGACTGCAAGGGCATCCATCTCCTGTGGAGAGCTCTCATCAGATCACCCCCGGGGTCGGACTCGGGGGGGGGGGGGGGGGGGCCCGGGAGTCATGGACCGACTGGCCCAGTTCATAAGCGCTGTGGGGAGCCAGCCAGCCGGAAACACAAATTTCATGTAACCAGATTATTTAAAAAAATTAAATAATAAAAATGTGAATTTGATGCTCTTTTTGGACTATAATTTAGAGAGTAGTTAATAACCTCAAAACATAAAACTAAAAATATAAACAAAGACAAAAGGAAAAGAGTAAGAACATAGATCATTTTACACTTGAGACTACTGTATGCGAGTCCCGGGATGCACATGTCATGGAAACAATGAGTCCCAACCCGGGGACAATTAGTCTCTGCAATTTATCAAGGAATACATATACAGGAATACGCCGCTATATCATGATTCTTGCTTCAGAGTCCAACTATATTGCAGATTTTTATTAGGTGTTACTTTATTTTTTATCTATTTTTAAAGACATAATTAATTGAAAATGGATGGAGTGACCTGAAGAGGGCCTTGCACAAGAGATGCCCTGACAATGTGACAATATAATCCTAATGTGCATGGATTATTGGGCGAACTTTAACTCAATAAGTGCCATAAACATAACAATGCTGACACAATTACAAAAAAAAAAGAAAGAATAAAGCGAAATCTGACAGCCTTTCCCTTACTTTGGTGTGGGAACCAAAACAGATCCTAGGTAGTTATTAATGGGTCGCCAAAAATACTACAAGATATTTGATTAAGGTGGCATCATTCATTTTCTTTTTTATACGTCAATATGATACCATATCAAAGGTGTTAAACTGGAATAGTTAGAGCTTACACTACCTTAAAGATATACACATATATGCAACCACATGGACATTTTAGCGTTAATTTTTTACGCAGTGAATGATTTCAGTTTGGTTTTAACCGAAGTAAAGACATTTTTTCAGAAAAAATCATGGAATTTAATACGGAGATGTTGACAGGCTATCCTAATCATATCAAAGCCAAACTCAAATTCAAGCACTGAAGAACCAACATGCAACAACTTTGGAAGATGACATACTTCCATAAAGGTTATTTACATATTCATAATTTGCATTTTACTTGTATCAAGATAAAAAGATATGCTAAAAACAAACAAAATTGAGGTTCGTAATCAGCAGAGGCAGAAGAAATTAAAAAACATTTCGTCAAATGTACATTTTATTTAGATTCGTATAACATTGTATATTTATTTTGATCTTACAAGCTACTTATTCAGAAAACTATGTTTTGGGAAATGAATTGTTTTAATTATTTGCCCAGAAGCACTTTCGAAACCTTCAAAACACAACAGCTAAGTTCAGGCATTTTGAAAAATGTTGAAAACTTACACAAAAAAAAAAGGCCCCAAATTGTATGGCCTATTTTCTTTACTTCTTGGCAGAAGTACAAAATGTGTACTGGTGAAAATCCTATAAAAGTGTGTACAGTGGTACCTTGACTTACAAGTTCAATGTGTTCCGCGACTATGCTTGTGACTATGCTTAATTTCCCCCACTGATATGAATTATAATGCCATTAATCTGTTCCAGCCCCCTACTAAAGCCTCATTTTTGTTCTGTTTTTAAGTAAAATAGCACTCTATTACAAAATGGAAGGATGAATGGATGAATCACAACGTTTGACTGAACCATTCAATAAATGGCTGAAAGTTCATCAGCAACTTCACTCGAGCAACTGGGTATCTGAAGCTCGCCATTAACTCAAACTTCGGCTCACAACACAAAGCAAAAAAGAAAAAACAAAGCAAGCAATGACTTATAACTCGAAAAACTCATCAGTTGGGGGACTTGTAAATTAAGGTATCACTGTATTATATGTATCGTATGAACTCATTGTTTAATTGTTATTTTTCAAATGTCAGATAAAAAAGTTTTCCTGTTTCCAATTTAACTTTTCAGGATCAGGTTGTAATGCTAAATATGGATACAAAAAAAAACCTTACTGTAATTATACAGTTGACACAAAACAAACTTACTTGTCCAATCGTCTTCAAAGCAGTAGAGAAAATGGAAAACCACCATGAATAGAGCATGGAGAGAGACAAGTGCAATGTACATCTGAGTAAAAAGAAAACAAGATTTAAGGAACTACATTGACTCTAAAAAAAAATCGCAAAATTAGTTATATATACTGTAGAATATGGAATCCTTGCAGAGGGAAAGCGGCAAGCTACAAAACACCATGAATGTGATTGTTATCGTAGCCAACTTACTGTGAACAGCACAAAGTACTTTTGATTGTTCTCCCCAACACAGTTGTTGACCCAGGGGCAATGGTGGTCCATCTTCCGTATGCAGCGTTTGCAAACACTGAGAGTCAGTCAAAGATGTATGTGAGAAAGTGCCTCAATGGTGTTCAATCAACACTCAGGAGCAATGACATGTTTAAAAAAAAAAAAAAAAACAGACTTATATACCCTATGTTGGAATCGCCTTCTAATCAAGTTGGATACTGGTATGAGTCCAAAGTTAACTGCCTAAACATGGGTTGCAATGTACTGCATCTGTCCATGTGGACTTGAGCTTGTGAAAGGATTGTCCTTTACCTGCAGTGGTGTGCTCGGTCAGGCTTGATGCTACAGCACTTGGGACATTTGTAGACCACCTGTCCTGGTTTCAGCTGAAGGCTTTCTATGTATTCCTTTGTTGCATTGCCTTTGGGCACTGCCCCCTGAAAGAAACGTGATACCTTTTAGATCAGTCTTCCTCTCAAATGGTGGGTCGTGACCCAAAAGTGGGTCACATACCTGTTCTGGGTTGGTTGAAGACAGTAAGTCAAACAAAGGCAACCACTAGGTTTGTGCAGCAGTACTACTAGTTTGGCTGGGCAATTGATCAATTTTATCTGTTAATTGGAGTTTATTTGTCAGGATATATTTTGTTTTCTTTTTAAATTTTTTTTTTTTACTGGCTTCTGTATTTCAAAGCACATTCCCAATGGCGTGCACCGCTTCCACTCACACGGCTCCAAACAGTGTGGAGCTACTTTACACAACCACAGTCAGTGTTGCCAAATTAAAGACATTGTCACAATATTTAGTGACGACTTCCAACTAATTTTAATGACTAATCCCCCCACCCCCAAAAAAACAACAACTTTATACTACTTAAAATATAATAAGTATTCCAACAAATGTATTGTATTATGGCCTCTGTGACTGACTGAAGGTTAGACCTCCATCTTTCAGACACATCATTCCTTTTTCCCTAATTCTTTTATTGGTTAGTGTTTCAAAGTTGACATACTTTTGTTCTGGAATTCTCCACTTCATATTTTACAGATGCCATGTTTCCTGACAAATAGTGGTACATGACAAACAGTAGTAGCACCTAGCAATTACCTAGGGCATGGGCATTTACAACTATCTGCAGATGGGGTCACAACGGTATTTGAGGAAATTACAGCATTTTGACACAATGCAATTCAAGCATCTGAGTAGGTAGGTCACTTACAGGGTCAGTGCACATGGCTCTGAGGTGTGAGGCGAGGGCAAGAAAGGTCAGAACATTGAACAGTGACCCATTGACAATGCTGTATGTCAGATTCTTGGAGGGCAGCAGCATTACAAACAACACCACAAACTCTGCATAAAAAACCAGCAGCCACGTGATGATGGCACAAATGATGCCACAGGCGTCCTTGATGAACCACATGGCAGAGGCAGACGAGGAAGTGATGGCATCTTTGGAGATAGGGATGCGTTGCTCTGGCTGTAAGAAACTGGATCCTGCCCAAGCTTGCCCACGGCCATGCTCCACGTCCCTGCATCTGTGCACTGGGCTCTTCATGCTTCATCTATGCTAGAAACCTGCTGATGCTGGTCCCACTGTCCCTTTCGGCTCCAGTCCTGTTCACCACATTCTGGGAAGGAGCAAGAGGGTCACAACTTGAGTAATTTGGTTGACTGAGTGAGAGTGAGAGTGAGAGACTTATTTATTTGATTTGTGTGAGTGGGTTTTGAACATTCTCTGACCAATGCTATCAGTAGTTGGATATATTCAAGAGCATCCATCTACCCATTTTCTTCCGCTTAACCGAGGTCGAGTCGCGGGGGCAGCAGTTTTTCTCAAAGTATGCCCAAGTGGTAGACGTTACTGGACGAATGAGGATTGTAACATTTTATGTTACACTAGTGTTTAACTTACACTCCTTTGAATGTGTGGGCCGAAGGCAGGGACCTTGGTGATCCGATCCCCGGCTACAGAAGCTGGCTCTAGGGACGTGGAACGTCACCTCTCTGGCAGAGAAGTTCCGACTAGATATAGTTGGGCTCGCCTCCACACACAGCTTGGGCTCTGGTACCAGTCCTCTTGAGAGCGGTTGGACTCTCTTCCAACTCTAGAGTTGCCCATGGTGAGAGGCGCCGATGAGGTGTTGGTATACTTATTGCCCCCCGACAATACTTATTGTCTTGGTGCCTGTACATTGGGGTTTCACCCCAGTGGACAAGAGGGTAGCCTCGGGTGGGGGGACGGGTCTGGACTGTTGTTTGTGCCTATGCACCAAACAGCAGTTCACAGTACCCAGTCCTTGGAGTCCTTGGAGGGGGGTGTTGGAGAGCGTTGCCGCTGGGGACTCCATTGTTCTGCTGGGGGACTTCAATGCTCACGTGGGCAATGACAGTGAGACCTGGAAGGGCGTGATTGGGAGGAACACCCCCCTGCCCCGCCCCCCACCACCTCCATCACCTGGTGGTGAGTTGACTCCGATGGTGGAGGAAAATGCCAGTTCGACCTGGCAGGCCCAAATGTATTGTGAGGGTTTGCTGGGAACGTCTGGCCACTACTGAGATACCCTTGAACAAGGCACTGTCTCCACTAAACAGCTCAGAAGGTGCAGCACGGTTTGTGTACCGCTTGCACTATTATCTCTCCTTGCATGACTGCATATGAGTGATGTGGTCCTCTGTGTGGGGTATGCAACACAAAATTTACACCTGAGTGTGAACTGAAATTTCTTCTTGAGGGATCATAATAAGTATACAGATTGTTAATTAAGTTAAAATAAAACTGCCACGGTCGCTGTCTTTTGTAAAGTGAAGTCTTCAAAATGATGAATGGATCTTTGAATTGTCAAAAAAGTTTTAAAGTTTCTTTCTGACCATACCACACTAGTATAATAAGTAAACACATGCATCACCTGCAATTGTACAGTATATGAGGTTACGGAAAGGTGAAACGACACTTCAGTTGATGCTTTAACAAACGAAAATTAAATCCGAATTAACATGCAACGTCAAGTAAGACCAGGTACCACATATACGTATAAATAAGGTCAAGATTAAGTGTAAAAATATATATTTTAAATGCTCGTTGCTGTGTGATTCCCAGTCCCCCTCAAAGAGTTCAACCAAGTGTTGCTATATCACAGCTAACAACAGATATCTCAGGGATGGCAGTGATAAAAACACAACGAAACACAATATTGGGTACAGAAAAATAACTGAAGCCGATATCAGCTGGTATGGATTGACGTTTTAGCTAAGTTGCTAACGCTAACGAGGGAGTGTACTTACATATTAATTCGCAATTTTGCTTCAGTTATGTTGGCTTCAATATACAAGCGACGGTCCCCCGGGAACATCTGGCTACTGTCATACTGCATTAGTTTATTTTATTTTACATAATTTCTTTTGATCTGAAGTGTGAATATCTCTTGCGCCATTCCTAGCTTGCTGCTAACACTTGCAGCCTGACTGGCTGCCTTGTTTCGATTTCTTCTTCATTGGTGTTTGATGGCAGTTAGGCAAACGAGTTAAACTGCATACTACCGCCCCAACCGATCTGGAGTGTGAAACAGGAATTGTCTGTGACTACATAATTATATAATGTTGATGATATGGTAAATGGTAAATAGACTGCATTTATATAGCGCTTTATCCTACATCATCACAATGCCCAAAGCGCTTTACAAAGCCTCACATTCACCCATACATATATGTCATATATAGGATATTATGTATGTATATTAATACATGTCTATATGAATATCTGATGTATAAACTTTTCCCATACATTATGTACACATCCATCCATTTTCTATTAGGTTTGTTCTTATATGCTACATGTACATGTGGACACAGTGCATGTTTTTGGGGTGTGGGAGGAAGCCTGGGTACCCAGAAAACAAAACAAAACAAAACAACATGCAAGCACAAGAAGAACATGTACACTCCAGACTTGAGGGCCTGAGCCGAGATTCAAACCCAGGACCCAACCGTGAGGCAGACTACTTCGCTGCCTCAACTGACACGTTGTATCCTATTGCCAGAGGTGGGGAGAGTAGCCAGATTTTGTACTCAAGTGAGAGTACTGTTACTTGACAATAATGTGACTCAAGTAAAAAAATAAATAAATAGTATTCCACCCAAAAAATACTTGAGTAAAAGGTACACAGTGGAAAAAAACTACTCAATTACTGAGTAAATCGTGAGTAACTTCAGAATTTTAAAAAATCAGCGCATGAAAATCAATAAAATAAAAATAAACAAAATGTAAATGTGCCAATTCTGGTGTGTGTGTGTGCGTGTGTGTGTACAGTGTGTGTGAGATTACCACACAACCCAAGAAATGCATGTTTTACAGGTATTTGTGATAAAATAGGGCTAATGTGGGCTAATATGCATAGCCTAAGGAACAACAAAACATCTGCAATTAACCAAAAGGTGTTTCCTCAAATTAGAAGTGTGCTGAAATATCCACGTTGGGGCAGACAGTGCCAGAAAAAATACTATAATACAGGAAAGCTGTTGTTTTCCTTCATCTAAATGTAAACACGAGTTGTCTTCAATCCTATCGACGACCTTTCCAACATGGTCACCACGTAGGCACGTCGATTAGCCGGGATGGTTTATCTAATGTTAATACCTATGCCCGGGAAACCCAATAGAAGACGTTGTGTATGGTCGTGTGACTGCCTTGTGTCGTTTGATTGGTGAACTAGACTTAAACGTCCCTAGCACTTCAATTAGATTAGCGCAAACAGCGCTCAATGCGGAAGTAGAAGTCGAAGTCGAACCAGATGTCGAGCAAAAAATAGTTGATAAATAAACAATATTTGATAAATAAAAGTAGCGAGCCGCATTTCTTTTTTTTTTTACTGGAACTGAGTAAAAATACAATTTCTTCTTAACATAAATACTCAAGTAAATTTTAAAAGTCCACAGTTTTAAAAGTACTCTGACAAGTACAATTTATCCAAAAGGCTACTGAGTAAATGAAACGGAGTAAATGTAGCGCAATGTAATGTACTACCCACCTCTGCCTATTGCCCCCAAACATTTTAATATTCTCAGAACTATTTCACAAAATTATGTACCTCGTACTCCAATAAATATTATATTTAATACCTGAATGTAGTTTCAGAAAACTTAAGTGTGCCTGAGCCGAATTGACTTCAACAGTAGTCAGGATGCGTGCTAGTATATCTCTATTCATTGATGTACATGCAATTGTAAGGTTAATCTTCAGTTTCTTAAGAAGGTGCACTGAAAGACAGTATGATCATGTACGCATAGTGTAGTTACAGTAAGTTTAAAAAAATAAGCTATACGTATTTTCAAAGGCTATTTTTGATCAATAAATTTTCTTTGTTGTTCTTAACTCTTACGTGTATAAGTTACAACTTACGACTTATGAGTTACGACTTAGCAACAATAGGAAAATACCTGTCCGATTGTGACAACAGTTGAAAACCACTGATCTAAAATATCAGGAAAATCCTTTTTGGTACGCTTAACTTGTCAAATGCACTTTGTACTTTCACTTTCTTTCCTTTTAAAAGACATTCCCAAATGAAATCTGTATTTGTCAATACAATTTGTGACACAAGAAAAGTTAAACCTTAAGGGTCAGGGACAAATTTCAATGTTGAACAAGGGAGGCCAGGCCAAGCCAAGCCAGCCCAGGCCAGGCCAAGCCAGGCCAAGCCAGGCCAAGCAAGGTAAAGTCAAGGCAGGCCAAGCCAAACAAAGGCAGATCAAGTCAGGCCAAGCCAAGCCAAGGCAGGCCAAGCCAGGCCAAGGCATGCCAAGCCAGGTCAAGCCAGGCCAATGCAGGCCAAACCAAGGCAGGCCAAGCCAAGCCAGGCAAAGCCAGGCCAAGCCAAGCCAAGGCAGGCCAAGCCAAGGCAGGCCAAGCCAAGGCATGCCAAGCCAAGCCAAGTCATGCCAGGCCAGGCGAGGCCAAGCCAAGCCAAGGCAGGCCAAGCCAAGCCAAGGCAGGCTAAGCCAAGCCAGGCAAAGCCATGCCAAGCCAATGCAGGCAAAGCCAGACCAGGCCAAGCCAAGCCAAGGAAGCCCAAGCCAGGCCAAGGCAGGCAAAGCCAAGCAAAGGCAGGCCAAGTCAGGCCAAGCCAAGCCGGGCCAATGCAAGCCAAGCCAAGGCAGGCCAAACCAAGCCAGGCCAAGCCAAGGCAGGCAGGCAGACCCAAACCAAGCCAAGGCAGGCTAAACCAAGCTAGGCCAAGCCAGGCCAAGACAGGTCAAACCAGGCCAATGCAGGCCAAGCCAAGGCAGCCCAAGCCAGACCAAGGCAGGCCAAGCCAAGCAAAGGCAGGCCAAGTCACGCCAAGCCAAGCCAGGCCGATGCAGGCCAAGCCAAGGCAGGCCAAACCAAGCCAGGCCAAGCCAAGGCAGGCAGGCAGACCCAAACCAAGCCAAGGCAGGCTAAACCAAGCTAGGCCAAGCCAGGCCAAGACAGGTCAAACCAGGCCAATGCAGGCCAAGCCAAGGCAGCCCAAGCCAGGCCAAAGCAGGCCAAGCCAAGCCAAGCAAAGGCAGGCCAAGCCAGGCCAAGCCAAGCCAAGCCAGGCCAAGCCAAGGCAGGCCAAACCAAGCCAAGCCAAGCCAGGCCAAGCCAAGGCAGGCAGGCAGACCCAAACCAAGCCAAGGCAGGCTAAACCAAGCTAGGCCAAGCCAGGCCAAGACAGGCCAAACCAGGCCAATGCAGGCCAAGCCAAGGCAGGCCAAGCCAAGCCAAGCCAAGGCAGTTTCCACCTGTTAAACAGCAAAAGACTGTAGGCTTATCAGGCAGATTACAAAAACAGGGACAAGGCTGCAGTGGATATAAAAAGTATACACACCCCTGTGCAAATGTCAGGTTTTTGTGAATTTTGACCAATATAAATAATTTTTAAACTTTTTCCACCATTAATGTGACCTAGAATATGTAACTTTTGAAAAGACTTTGCACTTGTCCTGCAGCAGTGGTGTCAACCTATGGCCTGGGGTCCATTTGGGGGCAATCCCTCATTATTGTGTGACCTGCCTTTTCTCAATGTAAAATTTGAGAAGGCTTTGTTTTCACTTGTCCAACAGCAGTGGTGTCCTACCTATGTCCTGGGGGCCATTTGGCGGCCATCCCCCATTTTTGTATGGCCCGCTTTTTCGCAATACACGGCTTTGCACGTCTGACAGCAGTGGTGTTTAACCTATGGCCCAGGAGTCATTTGCAGTCGGTCCTCCCATTTTGTGCGGCCGAACGTTTTTGTAACATTTGCATGGGTCATACTTTTGCACTAGTCCTGCACCATGGTGTCAACCTATGGCCTGGGGGCCATTTGCGGGTCATACTCCATTTTTGTGTGGCCCACATTTACTCAATATTGGCCATAACTTTGCATATGTCCTGCAGTGTGGTGTCCAACCTACTGTCTGGGGGCAATTTGCGGCCCTTCATCGTGCCAATACCCCAACCTGCCAGGACGTTAAACTGCCCGTACCCCAACGTGACCGGGGTGCGAGGGCCCGGTTATAGCTGCTCACAGCTCTAGTTTATTTTGTTTTTGAAAAGTAGATAAACATTCACCCCTTGTCTTCCCGGTCTTGTGCAAAAGGGTATGTTTATTGCTCTATTTGGCATTTACTCTATCTGGGGTGAGGCTTTTACACAAACACGTAGAAAAAACAAACAAACCAGCATGTATTGCAGCCTTGGTGAGGCAGGGCTCCAAGGCTACAACAACAGTTGTGTACGTCCATCACATAAAACTAACGTACTCTCTCAAAACAGCAGCTCATATAGCTTTCATCCGTTGGCTGAAATACTCAGATCATCCGTTGGCTGAAATACTCAGATATATGACAAGTGTTTTACGATAGGGCCTTCAAAGAAGTGTTTTTCAGTGACTGTTGGCAAATTGTCAATCAAGGTAGGTTTTGACATCAATATTCATCCTCTAATTTAAGGTTTTCCACTTATATTGTAGTTCAAGCTAATGTAACAAATAGTGTGTATACTGTATAACGATTTTGAAAAAGGTAATTTTACAGAAATTGTAATCAAATCTAATTGACTTCAACTTTAAATTGTGAATATAGCAAACAAACAAAAAAACATTTTAATCCAGAAATTAGGATAGAATATCATTACGGTGGATAATGAAGATGATGATACTGTTTTAAGTCACCTGACTCTATTAGTTTGTGTGGGTCTTAGCAGGAAAAAAAACATTAATAGTGATGTCCAACTTCGGGGTTTGTGTGGGTCAATGAATACATTTTGTAGAATGATTTTCTTTTCTCCACGTGGTAAAGGGCTTCACTCTCTGAGTACTGAATACTGTGTTATTATCAGTAAACCTATAGGAAACTTATTTCCTGTGCAATTTCAAACTCCCTCTCAAAATAGAAAACAATTTTTACTAACTTCAGGCTGAATATAAGCATCATTATTACCACAAATTGATTGGTCTGAATAATTGATGGAATACATTCTGATACCACATCAGAATTCTATTTCGTAGAATGGCCCATCATTTAACATTTAAACGACCACAGAGTATAGTACATTATAGATAAAAGGGAAAAAATACAAATGTCAAAATCTGGTGAAAACATCTTGGTGTATAAATATTAACACACCTTGGTGAATGTAGTATTACAGGATACTCATACATTGCAGTCATCTGGGAGACCCTAGCAAATAAGACATTACAGCACAAACAGAAACACTTGTTAATGCCCAATGTGGCTTTGCCTAATGTAGCTGTGAAGTGTTATTAAGCGCATATAGTAATTATAAAAATCTCAGTGCTTTAATGCGCATAGTAAATTAATTGAATGAAAGCAAAACAAGGGTGGCTAGGGCAGATGTGTTGCTTAGTGCATGCTGGCTTCTTGTGGATTTGATTAAGTTTCACGAAATCAAGTAATGAAAGAGCACTCTCATCAATGCTGGGTCGCACAGACATTAGTGTTTTATCATAGCTGTCAGGGAAAAAACAAAAACAAAATAGAAATCCTTTTAAAGTCCTTTGATACGCTCCAGTTTGCTGTTAATTTCTGGTCTCATTTTAAGTTTAAAAAAAACAATACAAAAAAAACAGCTACACTATTGCAGCCTGTTTCTTAGCATCTTATGTGACACACTTCTATCGATATAAGTGAGTGAGAAATGCTATAGGCTTCAAAACTTTCACTCAAACAATGCTGACGTTTGTATTAGGCAGTGTAGGAGGATTTATTATCTAAATGATGAGGCTATTGAAAATATCATGTCAGCCTTTGTAAAAACAGCTATGTCATCCTTCATATAATAAAAGCATATTTAGAAAAAATGAAAATACAATACCCGCACCCCTCGTGGAGGCAAGTGGTATAGAGGATGGATGGATGGATGGACATTTGTTAGAAGGCAAGTCATGGTTTGTACTAAACACACTTGCTTGTCTTTCTGCAGGTGACAGGAAAGGACACATTTGAAAACATACAAGGTCACATTAAAACATTCTCAGGGGGGAAACCATCTGGCCAAAGAAAACAATCTCTATCAAAATCACAAGACTGCAAGAAAAAGATTAGGTGGGAAGACATTTTGTGATAGGCGCCAAGTGGGCAGAGTCGGAGTCACCCTGAGTATCCTTGAGGGGTTTCCCGACATTTCACACTGTCTTTGGGTGGTCGCCATTCCCTGATGACATTATCAAATAGCCCAACCGCCCTGACCTGTTACACTAAGCTATTTGCAACAAAGACACATTGCTGATATAAACCTGTATTATGACACAGCAATACTGAAAACCCAAAATATATCGTTATTTTTCAATATCACTATGACATCAGAGGACAAGATAATTGTGATTGTTGTTTTTTTTTGTTTTCATCTTCAGGACCTTATAAAGAGCTACTGTCCTGCCTGACCATGAACACCTCAATGAACGAGTCGGACTGCCCAGAGTTGAGTTTTCCTGTCTCTGTCTTCTTCACCATCGGGGTATTCAGTCTGATGGAGAATCTCTTGGTTGTAGTGGCTGTCATATACAACAGAAACCTCCACTCACCTATGTACTGCTTCATGTGCAGCCTGGCAGGCTTCAACACCGTAGCCAGCCTCACTAAAATGTGTGAGAACGTCCTGCTTGTTTTTGCAGATAAGGGGCAACTGGAAAAGGAAGGTTTCTCTGAGACAAAGCTTGATGATGTGATAGACTCGCTGCTCTGTATGTCCTTTATGGGTTCAATTTTCAGTTTCCTGGCAATTGCTGTTGACCGGTATGTATATACTGTAGATGTCAGGATATGCACACAGTCACAAAGCTTAAAATTACATTTTGTATTTCAACTCGACAGTGTGGGCAAAATCACAGGGCAATAATGGAATAGCTGTTGCTTCTTTGTTGTTTGTGTCTGCGCATACGTCATATCAACAGCTCTTCTAAATGCAAATATTTACACTGCTCAAAAAACTCCAAGGTTGTGTTTGGAATCATTCATTTGTTCCGTGCTCCTAATCAAAATTTAGGGATTTTTATATAGTGGACAATTAAATAAACAATTGTTTCCGAACATTACTCAGGCGTGTCATTACTGGTACACAACACACTGGATCAGTTACAACATACTGGGTCAACGTCAGCTGGAAGATCTTTTGCAATAAATATTAAATAAATAAATAAATAAATAACATTATATTGCTTTAAGATGAATGTGATTAACAGAATTAGTTCAAACAAAACATTTTATGTCCAACCCGTGTTGCAATGTGTTCTCCTACTTATTCATTCATCTTCCGTTCCGCTAATCCTCACGAGGGTCGCGGGCGTGCTGGAGCCTATCCCAGCTATCTTCGGGCGGGGTACACCCTGAACTCGTCGCCAGCCAATCGCAGGGCACATAGAAACAAACAACAACTTAATATAGCATATATTGCTTTCCAAGTTGATCATTACTTTTCAAGATGCATTGTGGGCATCAACGTTGAATAACACTACAAAGTGGTGAACTCAATCTAAAGAGTGGATAGGGAACTCAGCCCAAGTCAGTCATACTTCTGGGATATGAACCTGATAAGTTAGGAAGCAAAACTGATCCTGAATCAATTTCACCTGGTGTTGTGCAAATGTGAGGCTATTAGGAAGACAACCTCGAGAAAAGAATGATGAAAGCCAGGTAATTTTTGGTCACTTTCGTTTTGCCAGTGCCCTTTCCAATAGAGGTAGGATGAGGAAGTGTTTGCAACACACAGAGGTTGCTCAGGTAGTGCAGCTCAGCCAGGATGGCACATCAATTCATGCTGCCTGATTGGCATTTGCCAGAGAACACCAGAATTGGCAAATTCACCATTTGCGCCCCTTGCTCTTTACGGATGAAAGCAGGTTGACACTGAGCACATGTGAAAGACGTGACAGCGTCTGGCGATGCGTGGAGAATGTTTTGATGCCTGTAACATCCAACAGTATAACCGGTTTGGTGATGGGCAGTGATAGTCTGGGGAGGCATATCTTTAAAGGGCCAATCAGACCTCCGTGTACAAGCCAGACCTCCGTGTGCAAGCCACACCAGCAAACCCCGACTGCTATTAGATACAGAGATGAGCTCCTCAGACCCATTATCAGACCATATGCTGGTGCAGTGGACCCTGGGTTCCTTCTGATGCTCGTTCTTTTATGGTTGGAGTTTATCAGAAGTTCCCGCATGACGTAGGCATTCATGCTATTGACTGACCTGCCAGTTCCCTCGACCCGAATCCAATCGAGCACATCTGGAACATCATGTCTCATTCCATCCACTGCCGCCACGTCGCACCACAGACTGTCCAGGAGTTGACTGAGGCCCTGATTTAATTCAGCCATCCATCCATCATGTTCTCAGGCACATGCCCAAACCTGGTATGGAATGCATACAGGCACGTGCAGGTCACACACACTACTGGGCCTCATTCTGAATTGTCTTGAGGAATTTCCACACAAGTTGGATCAGCCTATGAGCTGGTTTTTCCGCTATTTTGAGTATGATTCTAAATCCAGACCTTGATGGGTTAATGATTTAGATTGTCATTGATCATGCTACTGTTATTTTATTGTCAGCGCAATCCGCAATGAAATGAATATAAGTTCTCAACTGGAATATATCATTCATTTACAAACCCAATTCCATAGAAGTTGGGACGTTGCGTTAAACATAAATTAAAACAGAATACAATGATTTACAAATCATGTTCAACCTATATTAAATTGAATAGAGTACAAAGACAAGATATTTAATGTTCAAACTGATCAACTTTATTGTATTTAGCAAATCATCATTAACTTAGAATTTTATGGCTGCAACACGTTCCAAAAAAACTGGGACAGGTGGCAAAAAAAAATGAGAAAGTTGAGGAATGCTCATCAAACACCTGTTTGGAACATCCCACAGGTGAACAGGCTAATTGGGAACAGGTGGGTGCCATGATTGGGTATAAAAGGAGCTTACCTGAATTGCTCAGTCATTCACAAGCAAAGATGGGGCGAGGTTCACCTCTTTGTGAACAAGTGCGTGAGAAAATAGTCAAACAGTTTAAGGACAATGTTCCTTAATGAGCTAGACGAAGTAATTCTGAGAATCCCAGACAGAGAGAGAGAGTCGTGATTGGTGGAGATTGTAATGGACATGTTAGTGAAGGAAATAGGGGTGATGAAGAAGTGATGGGTAAGTACGGCATCCAGGAAAGGAACTTGGAGGGACAGATAGTGGTAGACTTTGCAAAAAGGATGCAAATGGCTGTAGTGAACACTTTTTTCCAGAAGAGGCACGAACATAGGGTGACCTACAAGAGTGGAGGTGGAAGCACGCAGGTGGATTACATCTTGTGCAGACGATGTAATCTGAAGGAGGTTACCGACTGTAAAGTAGTGGTCGGGGAGAGTGTGGCTAGACAGCATAGGATGGTGGTGTGTAAGATGACTCTGGTGGTGGGGAGGAAGATTAGGAAGACAAAGGCAGAGCAGAGAACCATGTGATGGAAGCTGAGACAGGACGAGTGTTGTGCAGCTTTTCGGGAAGAGGTGAGACAGGCTCTCGGTGCACAGGAGAAGCTTACAGAAGACTGGACCACTGCAGCCAAGGTGATCAGAGACGCAGGCAGGAGATCTAGAGAAAGCCTATGACAGAGTACCCAGAGAGGAACTGTGGTACTGCATGCGGACGTCTGGAGTGGCAGAGAAGTATCTTAGAATTATACAGGACATGTACGAGGGCAGCAGAACAGTGGTGAGGTGTGCTGTAGGTGTGAGAGAGAATTTTAGAGTGGAGGTGCGACTGCATCCGGGATCAGCCCTGAGCCCCTCCCTGTTTGCAGTGGTGATGTATAGGCTGACAGATGAGGTTAGACTGGAATCCCCGTGGAACATGATGTTTGCAGATGACATTGTGATCTGCAGTGAAAGCAGGGAGCAGGTGGAGGAACAGTTAGAAAGATGGAGGCATGCACTGGAAAGCAGAGGAATGAAGATTAGCTGAAGTCAGACAGACTATACGTGCATGAATGAGAGCGGTGGTGGGGGAAGAGTGAGGAGACAGGGAGAAGAGATAGCAAGGGTGGAGGACTTTAAATACTTGGGATCAACCCTCCAGAGCAATGGTGAGTGTGGTCAGGAAGTGAAGAAATGGGTCCATGCATGTTGGAACGGGTGGAGGATGGTGTCAGGTGTGTTATGTGACAGAAGAGTCTCTTTTAGGATGAAGGGAAAAGTTTATAAAACAGTGGTGAGGCCAACCATGATGTACAGATTAGAGACAGTGGCACTGAAGAGACAGCAGGAAGCAGAGCTGGAGGTGGCGGAAATGAAGATGTTGAGGTTCGCTCTTGGAGTGACCAGGTTGGATAAAATTAGAAATGAGCTCATCAGAGGGACAGCCAAGGTTCGATGTTTTGGAGACAAAGTTCGAGAGAGCAGACTTCGATGTTTGGGCCACGTCCAGAGGAGAAATATTGAGTATATTGGTAGAAGGATGATGAGGATGGAGCTGCCAGGCAAGAGCGCTAGAGGAAGACCAAAGAGAAGGTTGATGGATGTCGTGATGGAAGACATGAGGGCAGTTGGTGTTCAAGAGGAGGATGCAGGAGAAAAAAAGGAAAAGATGGGGCGAGGTTCACCTCTTTGTGAACAAGTGCATGAGAAAATAGTCGAACAGTTTAAGGACAAAGTTCCTCTATGTACAATTGTAAGGAATTTAGAGATTTCATCATTTACGGTCCATAATATCATCAAAAGATTCAGAGAATCTCGAGAAATCACTGTACCACATGGGCTCAGGAACACCTCAGAAAACCAATGTCAGTAAATACAGCTCAGCGCTACATCCGTAAGTGCAACTTGAAACTCTACTTGGCCAAGGAAACGCCATTTATTAACAACACCCATAAACGCCGCCGGCTTCTCTGGGCCTGAGCTCATCTAAGATGGACTGATGCAAAGTGGAAAAGTGTTCTGTGGTCCGACGAGTCCACATTTCAAATTGTTTTTGGAAATTGTGGACGTCGTGTCCTCCGGGCCAAAGAGGAAAAGGACCATCCGGACTGTTATGGACACAAAGTTCAAAAGCCAGCATCTGTGATGGTATGGGGCTGTGTTAGTGCCAATTGCATGGGTAACCTACACATCTGTGAAGGCACCATTAATGTGAAAGGTACATAAGGGTTTTGGAGAAACATATGCTGCCATCCAAGCAACGTCTTTTTCATGGGCGCCCCTGCTTATTTCAGCAAGACAATGCCAAACCACATTCTGCACGTGTTACAACAGCGTGGCTTCATAATAAAAGAGTGCGGGTACTAGACTGGCCTGCCTGCAGTCCAGACCTGCCTCCCATTGAAAATGTGTGGCGCATTATGAAGTGTAAAATACGACAACGGAGACCTCGGACTGTTGAACAGCTGAAGCTGTACATCAAGCAAGAATAGGAAAGAATTCCACCTACAAACTTCAACAATTAGTGTCCTCAGTTCCCAAACATTTATTGAAAGTTGTTAAAAGAAAAGGTGATGTAACACAGTGGTAAACATGACCCTGTGCCAGCTTTTTTGGAACGTTTTGCAGCCATAAAATTCTAAGTTAATGATTATTTGCTAAAAACAATAAAGTTGATCAGTTTGAACATTAAATATCTTGTCTTTGTAATGTATTCAATTAAATATAGGTTGAAAATGATTTGCAAATCATTGTATTCTGTTTTTATTTATGTTTGACACCACATCCCAACTTCATTGGAATTGGGGTTGTATCAAGGTCTTGGATGTGTTTCTTTTTCCCTTAATTTTTTTGAGCAGTGTAAATTTTTACCTATAATGTTGGTTGAATTACAAACTGTACGACCTTTGGACATGCCATTGCACCTTGTTTTATTATACTGTCTAATAATTTAGCCAGTAGTCATCATCTCAACAGCCAGAAACCATTTCTTTATTTACCTATTGTGAATTGTATGAGCTTCAGGGAAATTCAAACACTTATATTTCTACATTTCTGATTCAGTCATCATTTCTTATAATTCAAGCAGGTATTAATTCAATTATTAATAAGTAGCAGTATCGTAGTAGTAGTAATTTAATCATTTATGCCTCTTGTTGCAGATACGTCTCAATATTTCATGCACTTAGATACCACAACATTATGACAATGCGACGCACAGGGACCACTTTAGGCATCATCTGGACAACATGTGGGGTGTCAGCTATGCTCATGGTGAGGTTCTTCGATTCCAAGTTCATCATGATCTGCTTTGTTGCCCTATTTCTTATCTGCTTTGCCGTTATCTGCTTCCTCTATGTTTATATGTTCATGTTGGCACGTATTCACGCCAGGAAGATTGATGCTCTGAACTCAGGTGGCAGTGAAAAATGTCGCCCAAGGTGGTGGGGTCGCAGTATGAGAGGAGCCTTAACACTTACTATCCTCTTTGGAGCATTTGTTGTGTGTTGGGCACCATTTTTCCTCCACCTCATTATCATAGCAATGTGCTTGACTGACCCATATTGTGAGTGTTATCGATCATTCTTCCAGCTCCACGTACTGCTACTTATGAGCCACGCCCTTATTGACCCTGCTATCTACGCCTTCCGCAGCGCCGAGCTCAGGCACACGTTCAGAAAAATGCTTATTTGTTCATAAGAGATGCAGCCGTTTGTTTCAACTTGGACTGACAAAGGATCACATCCCAAAATTACATCGACAGGGGGGGAGTGACAGCCAGGGACCCGCAACATGCTGGAATAGTTGTCCTCCATCCCCCCCAGTTCGACGCCCCTGACCACAGGGCACATATCGACAGACCCATCCCTTATCATCCTGAACTGATAAGCAGTCAATTACACGACTGACACAAAGAGAACATTTCACACCACAGTTAATGTATTTGTGGACTTTAACAGTAAACTGGAAAAAAACACACGAAAACAAACTCTCCATATAAAGATCACATCACAAATTTAGACTTAAGGCTAACCATGTATACACAGAGTATGCCCAACTCGGGTGACAGGCGCCATGTTGGCTGCAAAGGGTGTGTGCGCACAAGCATGCAGCTACTGCGCTTGCCAGTGCCAAGCAACTGTCGGCTGTTTAATACAACAACACACTCTTGTTTGTGTTGAATGCTAATCAAAGACAATTTTAAAAAAATGTTCAAAGTTAATAAAAAATGTATATGAATTATTTCTTCCCTGCTCCCCTAATTAAGCTCCATGCATCTGCACCAAAACTCTCAGATTTGTACTAATTGGAAATAGCTACCCTCATGTATCAATTCAAGAATGTATTAATTTGACGTATCCGAGCACAGAGCTTTTATTAACTGATAAGCGCTACATGTATATAAGAATTATGTGGTTATCATTATTATACTTATTATCCTTGTTATTAATATTTATTCATTTTTGAGAGTCAAGTGCACTTTTTAAATACTGACTTTCATAGGATGTGTAGTTTTGTATTAAACATTTTAGAACACTAATCATTCAACATTTTCTCCAAAAATCCATCTATCCATCCATTCATCCATCCATCCTGACAAGGTTCCTGAAACAGACCGGGTAGGACACAAAGGCCAAGAGACAGTTGGTAAGAGGCAAACCTAGGCAGTTTATTACGGGCAGGGTTCGGCACCGAAATGATAAAAATTATATATTCTTTTAAATTTCTTCGATTCATGCTACTGCAGTACTTATGCCCACAATCCTTAGATAGTGGAATTATATTAAAGAGACTGCCAAGCATTTTTACACAATCTGGAAACATGTCAAAATTCTATTTTGCATTGATAATGGTAAAAAGTATTTGTACAAAACTTTAGATTAAAAAAACATTTTCATTGAAATTTATGCATTTCAATTTCTCATGTCACTATGAAATCAAAGCACAGAACAAATACATTATTCAAGTTACAAAAGGAATCATGGAATCAATCTACAAACAAAAATGTACTCGAAACGTTTGACTCATTAAAGTAGTCACCTTGGGCAGATATAACAACTGAACACACTTACGGCATTATCTGTAAAATGTAAATATATCATGCAAATATTCTTCAGAAAGTTCTTCCCAACTCAGTTGCGAATGTTCCCATAACTGCGTGGCACTTGTACGTAGGTTATGTTGCTTTTACTCCTTTGTCCAATTTTAAAGAAGGCAATCTTGGAATCCTCTGTGTACAAATATTTATGACAGCCACTAGATTTTTCCTCCTCACCTATAGGTTCGGCTGGATGAATTTTGATTATTATTATTTTTTTTTTTTTTAAGAAAATGATAACGTTTTGGGGTACAGTATATCAGGTGGGGCAACCTATTCAGGTCGGTGGCAGTCAATCACTTTCTGCCACCCGGAGGTATTCTGGTGGCTATTGCTGACTCATATTAAGAAATGGTCTATTACTGAATTATTATTTCTTTGGTAATATATGTATTTTCTGAAAATGTCCCTCTTACTGAAAAGATTTAGTGCACATTAAATATTACATATGTACAACTAACATTCTGCATATTAACATTGTACTACACACTGTTATATATTATCCATATTTGTACCTCTCGATTTGTACCCATTTTTCAAATATGATTTTCAATGTGCAATATTATGCATACAGTCCCCTCCAAAAGTATTGGAACGGCAAGGTCAATTCCTTTGTTTCTGTTGTTTAAACTAAACTAGGCCCAAAATCCGGCCCGCGGGCCAAATCCGGCCCGTGTCCAAATTTCCTCCGGCCCGAAGCATCATGTCATAAAATCAATAATATGTGGCCCGACAATACACACATACAAAAAAGTCTTGACAGGCTTGATGCAGTTATTGCAAGTAAGGGTTATGCCACCAAATATTAAATGTTATTCACTTTAAATTCATTTCATAATGTTCCAATACTTTTGGTCACTTGAAAAGTGGGTGGCTTCAAACAAAAGGTGCTCTGTCCTACCACATCTAGATGTAAATACCATGAAATGAAAGCTGGAATTCTGAACTTTTGTCTCATATTCATCTTTTCATCTGAAACCCAAATGTCTTAAGTATAAAACAAAAACAAAGGAATTGAACTTGCCGTTCTTTGTACTTTCCTTTGTTTGTTTCTATATTATTGATATAACTGTATACCGGTTGTGTGAATATTGATGCTTTGACAATTTATTTTCCTTCACGAGATGAATAAAGTATCTATCCATCTTTGTATATACAGTATGTATGTATCTATCAATCTATCTATGGTGGACAGTGGATGTGAGGTCCTTTTTAGGACATTTAGGACCTTTTTAGGACTGAGGACTTTTTATATCCAGTGTGAGGTCCCATAATGGGGCAGATATTTTGTTTCATGGTTCATGTTTGTAATAAAATAATAAAATGTTAAACAAGACGATGTGTTCCACATTTATTTGGCCACAGTATATGTCAGATCAATACCAACAGAAAGAGCTCACCATTTTGACATTAGATATTACTCAGCCAAAAATGAATAGAATTATTCATTTAAACGATGCATGATGAAGATTGTCTATTTCTGGTTGCAAAATCCATATAGATTGCATGAATTATGTAGCAAGAAATAACAATTTGTGTTTTTGGGAACACAATGTCAAGCTCGAGTAGGGTGTATTTTACTATTTATATATTGAACGGAAAGATAACTGTTTCAACTTTAACTTAGCTAAAACACTTCTCCAAAACATATACATCATGTTTTTATACAATCTTTTGTTTCCATTGTTACACAAGAAAAACAGTGTTATAACAGATCAAATACGCCTCAACACACACAACACAAACAAAGGAGGAAACTACAGTGGATATAAAAAAGTCAACACACCCCTGTTTAAATGGCAGGTTTGTATGATTGTACACAAAAATGAGACCAAGATGAAAAAAAAAAATTAAAACATTTTTCAACTATTAGTTACCTATAACCCACACAACTCCTTCCATCCATTTTCCGTACTGCATATCCTCACTAGTGTTGCGGCCCCGCACAACTCAATTAATAAAGAATTAACAAGGAAGTAAAAATAAACAACTGAGATAACATGGTGGCACAAGTGCACACACCCTCATATAAATGGGGATGTTGCTGTAATAAAATTAAGCAATCACGTTTTAACTCATGTTAAGTGGGGGTCAGCCCACACGTACCACCATTTGAAGTGCCTCTGATTGACTCCAAATAAATTGAGGCGGGACATATGTACAATTCTCCCAAGTATTCAAATAAATGCCCCTCAAATATCAAAACACTTTGGGTGGCATTGATGACAGAGAGGGTTTCTTCTTTTTAAATATATGAATGATGAGGGGGAAAATGTGCTGCAGCAATAAGGTATTTTTTTTCGACTAGGGAAAAAGGGTATGTGCTTGAGCACCATATTAGGTGTGTGCACGTGTCTGGTAAGTCCCCACTGAACGCTCAGGTACCAAATGCACCACTAGTCAAAATTCTTTTAATTGCTTGTATTTCCAAATACAAACACGAATTAGGAACACGGCATTATCTATTTCAAATTCAAATATGAGGACAAATTGTTGCTATGTATTTATTGAAAAGTAAAGACAAAGGAATATTAGGCTGGTTAATGGTGTTGGAATGTTGTGGTTGTTTTTTTTTTTTTTAACCAACTCAAGGGGTATTGTGGAATGTAGACCAATAACCCTGGGCTGGAATAGTAGGTGCCAGAGGGGGTCAACTTCATGCCGACACAGATCCGAAGCAGTTTCAGAAACAGTAGTTGAACAACAAAATATTTTTTCAAGATTCACAGGAATGCAAAATGGTCATTTTTCTAATAGCATATTTCATTCCCCTCACTTTCTGCAAAGGAAGGTACTTTTTTTCTCATGTTTTGATTTAGAATTGAATGTGTAGTGTTCCCAGTGCATTTGCGTAAATGGAAATAACAGCTAATAAGGATTTTGCCCTTTACTCACTTTTTAAACACACTGCTATTAACTGATTATACACTTCTCTTTCGCAATACATGTGACTCCAGATGGAATTTCTGAGTGTCTACAACAACATGTCCTGTGGTTCTTCTGACAATATGATGCCTTGTTCGCGTGATTCTCTGTAGCTTATTTATCATCATCACTTTGAACATTCAGAACTACTTCAGTTAACATTCCTATATTTTTATGGTAATTACACCGGCATCTTATCTGTTTGTACCTTTAAGAATCTTGGTGGTTTCTACCATATTGTCAACAATCAAGTTCTTTTAAAATCGAGATAACATACATTTTTATTTCTATGTTATCATGATATTGTTTAAGTGTTTACAAACCATGGATCTGTCTGGGAAAAATGAAACAGTGAATCTCAACAAATGGATCTTTCAAACAACACTGTTGTGGTCATTACATGCACAGTTTATTACATATTTGCCCCCCTCTTTACCACCCAAAAATAGAGTTGGTGAACAATCTAACCTCTTTATTCAGGTGCATAATCATAAGGCTTTTGATTTATTATCATTTCATTCAACTAGTTTACATGCCCTGAGTATACTGTTTTAGTTCCTCTGATGCAACAGTTTGATTTTCTATAAGGTCATGTAACTGTAGTGTGTGTCATCCATCCATCCATCTTTACATTTTCTGTACCGCCTTATCCTCACGCAGGTCGCGGGCGTGCTGGAGCCTATCCCAGCTATCATAGGGCAGGAGGCAGGGTACACCCTGAACTGGTCGCCAGCCAATCGCAGGGCACATATAAGCAAACAACCATTCGCACTCGCATTCGCACCTACGGGCAATTGAGAGTCTTCAATCAACCTACCATGCATGTTTTTGGGATGTGGGAGGAAACCGGAGTGCCCAGAGAAAACCCACGTAGGCACGAGGAGAACATGCAAACTCCACACAGGCGGGGCCTTAGAACTGTGCTAACCAGTCGCCCACCGTGCTGCTGTGTGTCATACAGTCAATCTAATTCTACATAATGGCTTTTTAAAAAGTTCCAGTGTCAAATTTCTTTTCACTTTTCACTTTTTGTTGTTCAGCACTTTCCAGTCAGAGCACATATGCTAGTGTAGCAATTCCTAAGGTTAAAACAACAAAATAACTCCTTAAAGGTTTTCTTCATCTCCTGACTCCTGAAGGCATAGATCAATGGGTCAATGACAGAATTGCACATGATGAGGATTAGGTACATGTTAAAGTGGGACATGAAGCACCCACAGTAGAGGTTCCGTGGACAGGATATCATAAGGATGAGATGGAGGAAGAAGGGAGCCCAGCAGACGATGAAGATCCCAAGGAGAATGGTCAGTGTGATGGCGCCCTTCATGCTGGTCTGCTGATGGATGGTGTTGTAACCTGACAGGGCAGCAATGCGCTTGACATGTGAACGGGCCAGCATGAACATGTGGCTGTAAAGGGATGCCATTATGAGCAGCATGCTGAAGAACATGGCCACAAGACAGATGATGACAGACGTGGTATCGGAGTAGATAATAAAGATAATCCCACAGCCTGTGCAGAAGGTCCAGATTCCCCCAATGACGCAGCCAGCTCGCCGCACCGTTATGATGTTGTGGTATCTCAGTGCATAGAAAATAGTAATATACCTGCAGATAACAACAACAAAAACAACAACACGATGTTCATGTTACTTAATGATTTGGGAAGTAACACTTTTCAGCATGATTACTTTTACTTGAAGTAATGTAATGAATTACCTTTGATTACATTTTCTTACTTTTCTTAATTTTGAATGAATGCATCAACGGGACCCTTGGACAGCTCGAATGCGTAACGTGGGTCCCCCTTCCCATGGGCTCACCACCTGTGGGAGGGGCCATAGGGGTCGGGTGCAGTGTGAGCTGGGCGGTGGCCGAAGGCAGGGACCTTGGCGATACAGAAGCTGGCTCTAGGGACGTGGAATGTCACCTCTCTGGCAGGGAAGGAGCCCAAGCTGGTGTGTGAGGTCAAGAAGTTCTGACTTGATATAGTCGGGCTCGCCTCATCACACAGCTTGGGCTCTGGTACCAGTCCTCTCGAGAGGGATTGGACTCTCTTCCACTCTGGAGTTGCCCACGGTGACAGGCGCCGAGCAGGTGTGGGTATACTTATTGCCCCCCGACTCGGCGCCTGTACATTGCGGTTCATCCCGGTGGACAAGACGGTAGCCTCCCTCCGCCTTCGGGTGGTGGAACGGGTCCTGACTGTAGTTTGTGCCTATGCACCAAACAGCATTCCAGAGTACCCACCCTTTTTGGAGTCCTTGCAAGGGGTGCTGGCGAGCGCTCCCGCTGGGGACTCGTTCTGCTGGGGGACTTCAACGCTCACGTGGGCAAAGACAGTGAGACCTGGAAGGCCGTGATTGGGAGGAACACCCCCCCCCCCGATCAGAACCTGAGCGGTGTTCTGTTATTGGATTGTCCATCATAGCATAAGGGTGTCCACACGTGCACTTGCCACCAGGACATCCTAGGTCGCAATTCGATGATCGACTTTGTGGTCATGTCATCGGACTTGCGACCATATGTCTTGGATACTCGGGTGAAGAGAGGGGCGGAGCTGTCAACTGATCACCACCTGGTGGTGAGTTGGCTCCGATGGTGGGGGAAGATGGTGGGGGAAGATGCCGGGTTTATTGTAAGGGTTTGTTGGGAACGTCTGGCAGAATCCCCTGTCAGAAGGAGTTTCAACTCCCACCTCCATCAGAACTTCACCCACATCTCGGGAGAGGCGGGGGACATGTTCCGTGCCTCCATTGCTGAGGCAGCCGACCGGAGCTGTGGCTGTAAGGTGGTTGGTGCCTGTCGTGGGGGCAATCCCCGAACCCGTTGGGATGCCGTCAAGCTGAAGAAGGAGTTCTATCGGGTCTTTTGCCCTGTGGGACTCCTGCAGCTTTGGTGGTCGGTGAGGCAAAAACTGGGCATAGGAGGAGTTCGGTGAGGCCAAGGAAAAAGACTTCCGGACGGCTTCGAGGAAATTCTGGTCCACCATCCGGCGTCTCAGGAGGGGAAAGCAGTGCACCACCAACACTGTGTATAGTGGGAATGGGTGGCAGGGCCCCGGGGGTGGATGAGATTTGCCCGGAGTTCCTAAAGGCTCTGAATGTTGTGGGGTTGTCCTGGTTGACACGCGTCTGCAACATCGCGTGGACATCGGGGACAGTGCAGATTGGATTGGCAGACCGAGGTGGTCGTCCCCCTTTTAAGAAGGTGGACCGGAGGGTGTGTTCCAACTCCAGAGGGAACACACTCCTCAGCCTCCCTGGTAAGGTCTATTCAGGGGTGTTGGAGAGGAGGGTCCGTCGGGAAGTCAAATCTCAGATTCAGGAGGAGCAGTGTGGTTTTCGTTCTGTCCGTGGAACAGTGGACCAGCTCTACACCCTCGGCAGGGTCCTCGAGGGTGCATGGGAGTTCGCCCAACCAGTCTACATGTGTTTTGTGGACTTGGAGAAGGCGTTCGACACGTGTCCCTCGGGGAGTCCTGTGGGGGGGTGCTTCAGGAGTATGGGGTACCGAACCCCCTGATATGTACTATTCGGTCCCTGTACGACCGGTGTCAGAGCTTGGTCCAGATTGCCGGCAGTAAGTCGGACTCGTTTCCAGTAAGGGTTGGACTCCGCCAAGGCAGCCCTTTGTCACCGATTCTGTTCATAACTTTTATGGACAAAATATCTAGGCGCAGCCGAGGCGTAGAGGGGGTCCAATTTGATGGCCTCAGAATTGCATCTCTGCTTTTTGCAGAGGATGTGGTTCTGCCGGCATAATCAAGCCGTGATCTCCAATTCTCACTGGAGCGGTTCACAGCCAAGTGTGAAGCGGCTGGGATGAGAACAGCACCTCCAAATCTGAGACCATGGTCCTCAGTCGGAAAAGCGTGGCGTGCCCTCTCCGGGTCGGGGATGTGATCCTGCCCCAAGTGGAGGAGTTCAAGTATCTTGGGGTCTTGTTCATGAGTGAGGGAAGAATGGAACGGGAGATCGACAGGCGGATCGGTGCAGCGTCTGCAGAGATCCCGGATACAAGCGGCCGAAATGAGTTTCCTCCGCAGGGTCTCCAGGCTCTCCCTTAGAGATAGGGTGAGAAGCTCGGTAATCCGGGAGGATCTCCGAGTAGAGTCGCTGCTCCTCCACATCGAGAGGAGCCACATGAGGTGACTGGGGCATCTGATTCGGATGCCTCCCGGACGCCTGCCCGGGCACGCTCCACCGGGAGGAGACCCTGGGGACGACCCAGGACACGCTGGAGAGACTATGTCTCTCGGTGGCCTGGGAACGCCTCGGGATCCCATCGGAACAGCTGAAGGAAGTGGCTGGGGAGAGGGAAGTCTGGGCGTCCCTGCTAAAGCTACTGCCCCCACGACCAGACCTCGGATAAGCGGTAGAAAATGGATAGATGGATGGAAGGCAAAAGTCACAACAATGGTGGTGTTGTATGTGTGCCTTTAAGGGGTGTGGCCTAGTGAGTGACATAGAGAACATAGCTGGTTAGTCAGTTAGGCCCAGTACACACATAAAGACAATTAGGCTGTTTTTGTCTCGATTTTGCCCCTCCCCGACCAAGCGCGTCAAACACGAGAGTATCTTTTGTCTTATAAGATTATCCTATAAGAGTATCCTTAGGTCTGGTGTGTGTTAAGAGTGGATTTGTCCTGCTTTTAGGGTCTGAAACAGGTTGTAGAAGACAATCTTGACTATTGAACACATTCAATATTTACGACCAAAAATCATGTGTGTTGTTGAAGCCGAGTCAAGATGTGGTGAATTGTGAGGTGGAAGGGAATTTAACCTTCCGTGCATACCAAGACGTGTTTCTCCTCTGGTGAGATCACATGTGATCACACAAAAATTCTGTCTTGGAGGACTTTTTCCCAGATCGCCAGTGGAAGAGACTCTTTATGTCTATGGTATTGTGTGTTGAGACTATTGGAGCACACCACACACAATACAACCAAAACTGCTAAATGCCATATTTTTTTCTTCTGTTTGCTGAAGTAGAAGTTTATGATGTTTATTACCTGTCCACAGCGATGGCCACTAGACTGCACATTGATGCGACCACAGAGATGCAAATCATGGAATCAAAAATGTTGTCCATGTGGCGAATGAAGTGCTCCTCCACCACCAGCTGTCTGTTGTTGAGCAGGTAAATGACGACAGTTTCCCAGGCATTGGACACACTCACTAACATGTCAGCTACTGCCAAACTGCAAAAGCAAGACAGTTCATTACCTTAATGATGAAAGTGCAATTCATTAGAAAGTGAGACATGCCTCCCTTTGTATGTTAAGAAAATACACTTAATTATTTTCATAGTTCGTCTTTACGGACATGATCAGTTCCCTAATCACTTAATTATTTAAAATTTAGCGTAGCATATGGATTGCTTTGACATTTTTTTTCTCTACAGAAAGACATTTTACGGTCATGCTAGAAAATCCAGAGTTAAATTCTTACTTCTGAATCACAGCACTTTCAGGCTGCCCTCACAATGGAGGGTTTTATGAAACATTTCTTGGGCAACTCAACTTTCTGGGAATACAAACTCCCAAGATGTATGATTTTTTTTTTCTGTTGAGAAATAACGTGCTTAGCTTGGTACATTACAAGGGGTTTTTGTGTGCCTCCTTTTTTGCCTCTTCCACCGTTATGCCATATTAGCTAGCTTCAAGTCACTTTTAAGATTTCCGTTGAATTACCATTTCAAATGTCAGTGTGGCTGAATACCCCCCAAAAATATTTACCCTCTGTTATAGTGCACCATCCATCCATCCATGTTCTTTTACCGCTTATCCTCACTCGGGTTGCGGGCTGCTGGAGCCTATCCCAGCTATTTCTGGGCGGGAGGCGGGGTACACCCTGAACTGGTCGCCAGCCAATCGCAGGGCACATAGCACCCATTTGCTAAAATCATTTTCCTCACAGCACCCCATATTGACAATAAAAAAAACAGAATTGTTGAATATTTTTTTGCAGATTTATTTAATAAGCAAAACTGAAACATCACATGCCCACAAGTATTTGCTGTGACAATTGTAAAGTACATTTAAGTCAACAGCTGTCCATTTCTTCTGATCATCCCTGAGATGTTTCTAAACCTTCATTGAAGTCCATCTCTGTTTAATGGTATTGACTGGAGTTGATTGAGAACGGCATACACCTGCCTATATAAGAACTTACAGCTTATAGTGCATTTCAGAGCAAATGAGAATCGTGAGGTCGAAGGAACTGCCAGAAGAGCTCAGAGACAGAATTGTGCCAAAGCCCAGATCTGGCCAAGGTTACAAAAGAATTTCTGCTGCACTTAGGCTTCCTAACAGCAGAGTAGCCTCCATAATCCTTATATGGAAAACATTTAGGACGACCAGAACTCTTCCTCGAGCGAAATGAGCATTTGGGGGAGAAGAGCCTTGGTGAGACTTGTAGAGAAGAATCTAGATAGATCTGGAGCAGGTTTGTATCTGGTATTTCTCAGTTGTACATTGCTGCATTCATCTTTCCCCCAATTCGGACTCCCAGTTCCTTTTCATTCATTCATTCATTTTCCGTACCGTTTATCCTCACTAGGTTTGCAGGTGTGCTGGAGCCTATCCCAGCTGACTTTGGGCGAGAGGCGGGTACACTCTGAACTGGTCTCCAGCCAATCGCAGGGCACATATAAACAAACAACCATTGTCACTCACATTCACACCGACGGGCAACGTAGAGTCTTCAATTAACCTACCATGCATGTTTTTGGCATGTGGGAAGAAACCGGAGTACCCGGAGAAAACCCACGCAGGCACGGGGAGAACATGCAAACTCCACACAGGCGAGGATGGATTTGAACCCCTGTCCTCAGAAGTGTGAGGCAGATCTGCCAACCAGTCGGCCACCGTGCCGGCGACTCCCAGTTCCTGCTGCTGAAAAACATTCCCCTCAGCATGATGCTGCCACCACCATGCTTCACAGGAGGGTGGTTATTGGCCAAGTGACGTTTCCACCAAATATTGACAGCTAGCATTCACAGCAAAGAGTTCAATCTTTGGCTCTGCAGTATTGTGTTTGTCATGGTCTGAGAGTCATTCCGGTGCCTCTGGGCAAAATGGAAGAAGAAGAAGAATCATCTTTTATTGTCATGAACATGCATGCATGCATGCACATGAAATTTGTTCTCTGCATTTAACCCATCACAGTGAACACATACACAAGTTAGTGGAACACACTGGAGCAGGGGGCAGCTGAAGCGCCCGGGGAGCATTTCGGGCTATCAGTGTCTTGCTCAAGGACACCACAGCCGTGTGTCCGGGGGATGTTGACGGATAGTCCAGTCGGGGTTTTGAACCTAGGTCCCCCACGGTGGCAGGCGATGATCTTAACCATTGGGCCACGGCTGCCGGGTGCAGGGTGCTGTGATTTTTACTAAGGAGGGGCTTCTGTCTGGCCCCTCTAACATACAAGCCTGATTGGTGGACTGTTGATGTATTATTATGTATCCTTCCCCAGATCTGTGCCTGGAGACAATTCCTTTGACTCTTGGTTTGAACTTCACATCAAAGGCTGCAAATGCTTACAGTACGTACATGTGATTTCTTATTCATCAATTTACTTGTATTTCAATGAAACATCGACTAGGAATGCCACATTCTTGCATGAAAAAATTTGGTCTATTGCTGCCCAGGGCACACAAAGGTTGTAAGGCCCCTCGCCAAAAAACAACTGGCAGCAGGTGCTTGGGGTGTTGGGTATATGTGTCTGTGTGTGTGTCTCTGATGGATATTTGTTGCTGGGTGAAGGGGGGCTGATGGCAATCTTTTTCTTTTCAAAAATGGAAACGAAATTCTGGCGGCAGGGTGTATGACTGGTTAGCACATCTGCCTCACAGTTCTGAGGGCCCGGGTTCAAATCCGGCCTCGCTTGTGTGGAGTTTGCATGTTTTCCCCGTGCCTGCGTGGGTTTTCTTTGGGTACTCCGGTTTCCTCCCACATCCCAAAAACAGGCATCGTAGGTTAACTGAAGAACTCTAAATTGCCCGTAGGAGTGACTGTGATTGCGAATGGTTGTTTGTTTATGTTCCCTGCGATTGGCTGGCGACCAGTTCAGGGTGTACCCCGCCTCTTGCCCAGAGTCAGCTGGGATAGGCTCCAGCACGCCTGCGACCCTTGTGAGGATAAGCGGTTTGGAAAATGAATGAATGATTTACACACATTTTAAAAATAATGATTTATTCAAACAGATTGGAAAAAACTCTTGAAGACAGCATAACTTTCATACTGTATCTGTCCTCCTGATCTTATCCCAAACCATATTTTTTAACAAATACTATATTTGTATTCGGTGTATATTTTGGTTATTAATTTGATGTATGAGAGTGATGTGTCTCTGATAGTAGATAGTAGACAGTAAAAGGACGCTTCCTATAGATCTAGCTCATTATAATACGAATAAATGTGGTGTACTTGCGCATGTGCACATCTTCATACTACAGTTTAGAAAATGTGTTTTTCAGTATTTTGATGGGAACAATAGGCCTGATTCAACAATATGATTATGAGAATTGTCTTAAATATGTTTATGGAAAGATTGTAAAAAAATGTGAGTGGGAGTCAAAAGAGTTCTTAAAGACTTGTTATGCATTTTTTCACCATTTAAATCAGTTCCCAGGTGTCTATGACATGGTTTTGTCCAAATATCCCAAGGATAAAAGATGATAAAACGAACAAACAAACTCTCCCTTTTCAGACACTCATTAAAATCTCCCTCTGCGGTGTCGAAAGTTGTTGTTCATCTAAAAGCGGTCTCATGTAAACAAACAGGCCCAGAGTAAAAACTCAGAAAAATGGAAATTATTAGTTACCATTAACAATTTACGTGACTCATCTTCCTTTCCATAGCATTTTGCTTCCTATGTAAATCCTTCAAAAACTAAGCCAGCACACTTCGAAAAGTGAAAATGCAGTATCTGGATCATGTGTCACTGATAGCAGTGTCTGACCTCCTTGTATGTGCCGTTGGATCAATGACAAAGCAAACACATTGCTTTGTTGTTAGCATTGCGGAACCATATTCTTGATTTTTCTGATAGTTGGCCAGCAGTAATAAAAGTGAATTACCACCACCATCAGGTTCATAAGTGGAACATACAGATTAGCAGTGAAGTTGTGGTTCGCAGTGTTCCTAGTGTCAGTGCGCTTTAACGTACCATTTTTAAAAAATAATAATGAAAAAAAAAATTCAAAAACAACTAAATGATACAATGTATGCCAAGCTGTAGTCATAGTAAGCCCAATTTGTTGGAGACAAACTAAACTACTCTTCCTTTAAAAAGATAATAATAACCAACATTTCATTAACAATATCAGAGAGGTTCCCGCGACCCTTGTGAGGATAAGCGGCTCAGAAAATGGATGGATGGATATCAGAGAGGTATTAATTTTAAATCTACTGTGCAAAATTATTACTCCATCCATGTTAATAATCACAAATGAGAAATGCAATTGAGTATCTGATCTCAATTGCCTTACCTGGATAAATAAAGGTAAAAGAAACAAAAAAAAACTCAATCAAAACGGACTATTATTTATAGCAGTAGAATTTTTTTTTAAATACATTTTGTATTGGCTCTTTGTGCAAGTGGCCATAATGATATGGTTGATCTGTGTAACTTTTGGAAGTTGAGCCCTTACCTGCAGATGAAGAAGTACATGGGTGAATGAAGGTTTTTGTTCTTTACTATGGCTGTAATAACCAGGATATTCTCTAATAAGGAGATGATCCCCAAGGTCAGAAAGACCTGGGAGAGAGAGAGAGAGAGAGAGAGAGAAATAGCGCAAATTGAAGCATGCTGATCTTAAAAGGTTTTTCCCAGTGGATTTATGATGCCTCTGCTTAAATTTATGACCTCACAGACAGCATGTGTTTAAAAAAAAATCAGCTTTAAATGTACCATTCAAACAGTCTTGTGACTCATTAAAAAAAAAAGTTTTATGCCTATTATAAACCCTCAATGGGAAATTCAATTTAGAATTCCGCTGTATATTTTGTATTGCACACCACACACAGAACCAGATAACACACATGCGGGCATGCAAGGAGACATTCAGACCCCCAAATCAAAATCTGCCAGGATCTGCGCCGCGCCACAGATTATCTGTCTACGAAAATAGAGGGACTTACCTCCACAGCGATGTGGAGCTGCTCACATGCTACAGGTTTGCTTGTCCCAGCCTTGTCTGCCAGGCTGAAGTTGGAGAGGTACGGCAAAGTGGAGTTACCCGTGAACATCTCCTCTTTGTTGGAGGACCCAAGAGACATGTTCTGATCCAAATCACTGTTGCTCAAGTCGGAATGGCATTTTATTGCAGGCTGGCAGAAGACAGTAAATGTCTTAGTGTTATTTCAAGTACAATGTGAAATTGCACATTTTCTCTGCTGTAGATTGAAGTGAAAAACACTGATTTAAAACTACCAACACATTTGATGAGCCATAAAACTAAACAATACTGTAGCTTTACAGTATTTCTTCTAACTGCACATCATTCACACTGATTCATTATAGCCAGAATAGATACAGACACGCTTCCCCAGAATATTACTGAGTTTTTATTTTCTTTTCCAAAGAAAAATATATGCAATCATCTACTTCAGCAATGAATTTAATGCAAGCGATTCAAGACGTTTTGAAGGTGTCGGACTGGAATATTCTGCCATGGGCCAAGTCAGTGCCGAGATCTCAAGCCAAAAGCATACACAAGGCCTGCAGGCAGGATTTGGCCCTCCACATTTTATGAGATGCGCAAAAGCTGGCCACAAATTTTCCTTGGCTTCCATTTAAAACTAGTTAAAATGATAACAATCAAATGTGAGGGGAATTATGAAATTTGATGCAGCTCAGCTTTTGGCTAGCTAATGTCATTGCTAGCAACATGCTTTTGACAGAACATTAAACGTGTTAACTCATTTGAAACGACCACACACAAAATTTGAATATCAGTCTTCTTCTTTTCCTTTCGGCTTGTCCCGTTAGGGGTGGCCACAGCGTGTTATCCTTTTCCATGTATGCTTATCTCCTGCATCCTCCTCTCTAACACCAACTGCCCTCATGTCTTCCCTCACGACATCCATCAAGCTTCTCTTTGGTCTTCCTCTAACTCTCTTGCCTGGCAGCTCCATCCTCATCATCCTTCTATACTCATCATCTCTCCTCGGGACGTGTCCAAACCATCAAAGTCTCCTTTCTCTAACTTTGTCTCCAAAACATCAAACCTTGGCTGTCCCTCTGATGAGCTCATAATTTTATCCAACCTGGTCACTCCAAGAGCGAACCTCAACATCTTCATTTCTGCCACCTCCAGCTCTGCTTCCTGTTGTCTCTTCAGTGCCACTGTCTCTAATCCGTACATCATGGTTGGCCTCACCACTGTTTTATAAACTTTGCCCTTCATCCTAGCAGAGACTCTTCTGTCACATAACACACCTGACACCTTCCTCCACCTGTTCAAACCTGCTTGGACCCGTTTCTTCACTTCCTAACCACACTCACCATTGCTGTGGACTGTTGACCCCAAGTATTTAAAGTCCTCCACCCTTGCTAGCTCTTCTCCCTGTAGCCTCACTCTTCCCCCACCACCCCTCTCATTCATGCACATCAGAATCAGAATCATCTTTATTTGTCAAGTATGTCCAAAAAACACACAAGGAATTTGTCTCCGGTAGTTGGAGCTGCTCTAGTATGACAACAGACAGTCAATTTACAGAACACACATTCATTTTACTTCGGCTAATCTTCATTCATCTCCTTTCCAGTGCATGCCTCCATCTTTCTAACTGTTCCTCCACCTGCTTTCACTGCAGATCATGTCATCTGCAAACATCATGGCCCATGGGGATTCCAGTCTAACCTCATCTGTCAGCCTATCCATCACCACTGCAAACAAGAAGGGGCTCAGGGCTGATCCCTGATGCATCCCACCTCCACCTTGAACTCCTCTGTCACACATACAGCACACCTCATTGCTGTTCTGCTGCCCTCATACATGTCTTGTATTATTCTAACAAACTTCTCTGCCACTCCAGACTTCGCATGCAGTACCACAGTTCCTCTCTGGGTACTCTGTCATAGGCTTTCTCCAGATCCACAAAGACACAGTGTAGCTCCTTCTGACCTTCTCTGTACTTTTCCATCAACATCCTCAAGGCAAATAATGCATCTGTGGTACTCTTTCTAGGCATGAAACCATACTGTTGCTCGCAAATACTCACTTCTGTCCTGAGTCAAGCCTCCACTACTCTTTCCCATAAGTTCATTGTGTGGCTCATCGACTTTATTACTCTATGGTTCCCACAGCTCTGCACATCACCCTTGTTCTTAAAAATATGCACAAGCACACTTTTCCTCCATCCCTCAGGCATCTTCTCACCCACTAGAATTCTGTTCAACAACCTGGGCAAAAACTCCACAGCCACCTCTCCTAGATGCTTCCATACCTCCACAGGAATGTCATCAGGACCAACTGCTTTTTCATTTTTCATCCTCTTTAGTGCATTTATAACTCCCCCCGACTAATCATTGCTACTTCCTGGTCCACCACACTTGCCTTGTCTAATGTTCCTTCCTTCTCATTTTCCTCATTCATCAACTCCTCAAAGTATTCTTTCCATCTATCCAGCACACTACTTGCATCAACACATTCCCATCTATATCCTTAATCACCCTAACCTGCTGCACATCCTTCCCATCTCTGTCCCTCTGTCTGGCCAACCTGTATTGATCCTTTTCTCCTTCTTTAGTGTCCAACCTGGCATACATGTGATCAAAAGCCTCTTGTTTAGCCGTTGCCACCTCTACCTTCGCCCTATGTCGCATCTCAATGTAATCCTTTCTCTTCTCCTCAGTCCTCTCAGTGTCCCACTTCTTCTTTCCTTGTATGATTTCCTGTACTGTGAGGTTCCACCAACAAGTCTCCTTCTCTCCTTTCCTGCCAGAAGATACACCAAGTACTCTGCTGCCTGTCTATCTGATCACCTTGGCTGTAGTGGTCCAGTCTTCTGTAAGAAGAAGAAGAAGAAGAATCACCTTTTATTCTCATGAACATCCATGCATGCACACGAAACTTTTTCTCTGCATTTAACTCATCACAGTGAACACATACAAATGTTAGTGGAACACACTGGAGCAGGGGGCAGCTGAAGCGCCCGGGGAGCATTTCGGGGTATCAGTGTCTTGCTCAAGGACACCACAGCCTTGAGTCCGGGGGATGTTGGCGGATGGTCCAGTCGGGGTCTTGAACCTAGGTCCCCCACGGTGGCAGGCAATGATCTTAACCATTGGGCCACGGCTACTCCTCCTGTCCACCGAGAGTCTGTCTCATCACTTGTCGAAAAGCCGCACAACACTCTTCCTTTCTCAGCTTCCACCAAATGGTTCTCTGCTCTGCCTTTGTCTTCTTAAGCTTCATCCCCACCACCAGAGTCATCTTACACACCACCATCCTATGCTGTCGAGCCACACTGTCCCGTACCATTACCTTACAGTCAGTAACCTCCTTCAAATTACATCGTCTGCACAAGATGTAATTCACCTGCGTGCTTCTACCTCCGCTCTTGTAGGTCACCCTATGTTCCTGCCTCTTCTGAAAAAAAGTGTTCTCTACAACTTCCATCCTTTTTCCAAAGTCTACCACCATCTGTCCCCCCAAGTTCCTTTCCTGGATGCCGTACTTACCCATCACTTCTTCATCACCCCTATTTCCTTCACCAACATGTCCATTACAATCTGCACCAATCACGACTCTCTCTCTGTCTGGGATGCTCAGAACTGCTTCGTCTAGCTCCTTCCAGGATTTCTCTTTCACCTCTAGGTCACATCCTACCTGTGTGGCATAGCTGCTAATCATATAATACATAACACCCTCAATTTCAAGTTTCAGCCTCATCAATCCATCTGATACTCTTTTCCGCTCCAAGACATTCTTAGCTAACTCTTCCTTTAAAATAACCCCTACTCCATTTCGCTTTCGATCTACACCATGGTAAAATAATTTAAAGCCTGCCCCTAAACTTCTAGCCTTACTGCCTTTCCACCTGGTCACACAAGTGGGCGACCAACATCAACTCCGTCCTCAAAAAGGCCCAGCAGAGGATGTACTTCCTGCGGCTTCTGAGAAAGCACGGCCTGCCACAGGAGCTACTGAGGCAGTTCTACACAGCGGGCATCAAATCAGTCCTGTGTTCTTCCATCACAGTCTGGTTTGGTGCTGCTACAAAAAAGGACAAACTCCGACTGCAACGCACAATCAAAACTGCTGAAAGGATTGTCGGTACCCCCCTACCCACCCTTGAGGACTTGCACGCTGTCAGAACTAACTAAACTAACTTTTTGACATGAGTTCGTTGTCACATTTCTGTGGGGCCAATTATATATTACTCGTGCACTCACTGTATTAGTGTCGCCACGCTGCACTATTTGCATATCTGTTGTTGAGCAATACTAGCCACTCACGCCAGAGTACCATCTGCTCCATTTGCACACTGATTGAGGAGTATCTGCAACATTTGCACAATCAACATTGTCCCAGATTATCGCGCTACTCGTCACTTTAAACTGCATATACTCCTTGAAGTCTTTGCACAATGGTCATTGCACCGGACTATTGCAATATTCGTCATTCGAACTGCTCTAAGGGCTAGAGGACTCTGCATCTTTTGCACAAATGTCCCAAAAAAAATAATGTACCGGCATTGCCAGATAACTATTTTACTTTATTGCTCAGTGACTGTTTTTTGTCAATGTCTTTATGTCTCAAAAGTGTTCTCTGTTAATTGACTGTCTGTTGTCGTACTAGAGCGGCTCCAACTACCGGACACAAATTCCTTGTGTGTTTTTTGGACATACTTGGCAAATAAAGATGATTCTGATTCTGATTCTGATTTTGATGTCAACCAACTCCTGAGATTTTTCTGTCATAGTCCCAACATTCAAAGTGCCCACATTCAATTCTAGGCTCTGTGCTTCCTCTTCTTTTTCTGCCTAAGAACCCGCTTTCTACCTTTCCTTCGTCTTCGACCCACAGCAGCTGAATTTCCACCAGTGGCCTGCAGGTTAACGGTGCCAGGGCGGAGGTTGTTAACCTGGGCCACGACCGATCCGGTATGGAATTTTTTAGATGAACGCTCATATTTGTTTTAAGCCAGATGCCCTTTCTGATGCAACCCTTTGCATTTATCCGGGCTTGGGACCGGCTTACAGTTTGCACTGGCTTGTGCCCCCCGTAGGGCTGCATTACAAAATTTTAATATCAGTGTGGCATGAAAAAACAGCAGCGTTGTACAAGCACAACTTCCCGCGCAGGATTTAAAGTGCCTCGGTCGGGCTCCTCCAATGGAGCCAAAGCAATAACTGACATTACTATCTTAGTGTTCTTATAGCATGTTAATTCACACTGTTCAAACTGTTACTGTTGCCCTTGTCTGCATCCTTCATTTCTGAAAAAGAAGACTAGAAACTATAAAAGTCACATTGTAATTTCCTAAAATTAAAATATTTAAGCTGTTGATATTTCACTTTAATGTCATTAAACCTGTTCCAGTTTACACAAAACATGAACAGTTTGTTTTATATTTTGTTCCTTCAATTAACCAAATGTGAACCGAACCATGACTTTGAAACCAAGGTACAGAACCGCAAATTTTGGCATATAGTATGCCCCTTGTGATTATGTGGTTTCACCGTTGTAACTGCCACTTGAGGGCAACCATGACAACGATGAGCCTGTGATGAAAAGTTTTACACCCCTGCAACAAGGGCAACAGTGAGCCCGTTAAAATGGAGGTTCTAGGTAAAAGGGTTGTTATTCTTAAATGTTAATTAGGTTTTTGGTGAAACCTCTAGAAGTTAAAGATGCAAGTGCACAATTATGCCATCTTGGTTGTTTTATTTTTAAACTCACTGAGGTGGTGTATAAAGATAATATACAGTGGCTTGTAAAAGAAACCCTGTGTGTCCGCATCCTGTTTCTCAGCAATGACATATTTGAATCTTTCCTGCAGGGAAATTACCACCCTTTCCTAACTCATGACTTGTGAAGTCGACCCTGCAGCAGCGTCAGGTGACGGTTTCCTTCTTATGAAGCAGACACAAATAGTTAAGCATCGTAACACTTTCCAATGAAAAGCATCTCCTCCTTTTTTTTATACAAAGAAAGAGCATTGCATAATGTTATTTTAAGCAATGAAGGTGCTCATACTTTGCTCTTCTTGGCAGTTTATTTGTACAGATCCAAAATAATTAATGAAATTCAAGAGGAAAAAATGTTTTCTAAATATGCTTCTAAAGCATACATAAATATAAATATTTATTTTCCCTCCATTGAATATATTGTAAGGTGGTTAGCATGTCAGCTTCACGTACTGAGGTTCAACATTTAACTCTCTGTTCCAGCCATCAAATGTGGATATCAAATTTGCATAATCTCCCAATGCTTGCGCATGTCTTCTCGAGGTTCGTCAGCTTCCTCCCACATTATAAAAACGTGCATGTTAGATTAATTAAAGACTAAAGCGTCCATGGGTGTGAATGTGAGTGTGAATGGTTCTTTGTCTGTGTGTTCCCTGTGATTGACAGGTGACCATTCCAGGGTGTGTAATGACAATGACACTGTCAAGCAAGACAGTCACAAGTATGTGCAGTTCATTTTCTTGTCTTTCAGCACATGGTACAGTGGGTACGGAAAGTAGTCAGACCCCCTTAAATTTTTCACTCTCTGTTATATTGCAGCCATTTGCTAAAATCATTTAAGTTCATTGTTTTCCTCATCAATGTACACACAGCACACCATATTGACGGAAAAAAACAGAATTGTTTACATTTTTGCAGATTTATTTAAAAAAAAAAAAAAAAACGGAAATATCATACAGCCATAAGTATTCAGACCCTTTTCTGTGACAATCATATATTCAACTTGGGTGCTGTCCATTTCTTCTAATCATCCTTGAGATGGTTCTACACCTTCATTGGAGTCCATCTGTGTTTGATTATACTGATTGGACTTGACGAGGAAAGCCACACACCTGTCTATATAAGACCTTACAGCTCACAGTGCATGTCAAAGCAAATGAGAATCATGAGGTCAAAGGAACTGCCTGAGGAGCTCAGAGACAGAATTGTGGCAAGGCACAGATCTGGCCATGGTTACAAAAAATTTCTGCTGCACTTAAGGTTCCTAAGAGTGACCTCCATAATCCTTTAATGGAAGACGTTTGGGATGACCAGAACCCTTCCTAGAGCTGGCCGTCCCGCCAAACTGAGCAATCAGGGGAGAAGAGCCTTGGTGAAAAAGGTAAAGAAGAACTCAAAGATCATTGTGACAGAGCTCCAGAGATGCAGTCGGGAGATGGGAGAAAGTTCTAGAAAGTCAACCATCACTGCAGCCCTCCACCAGTCGGGGCTTCATGGCAGAGTGGGCCGACGGAAGCCTCTCCTCAGTTCAAGGCACAGGAAAGCCCGCATGGAGTTTGCTAAAAAAAAAACACCTGAAGGACTCCAAGATTGTAAGAAATAAGATTCTCTGGTCTGATGAGACCAAGATAGAACTTTTTGGCCTTAATTCTTAGCGGTATGTGTGGAGAAAACCAGGCAGTGCTCATCACCTGTCCAATACAGTCCCAACAGTGAAGAACGGTGGTGGCAGCATCATGCTGTGGGGGTGTTTTTCGGCTGCAGGGACAGGACGACTGGTTCCAATCGAAGGAAAGATGAATGCGGCCAAGTACAGGGATATCCTGGACGAAAAACTTCTCCAGAGTGCTCAGGACCTCAGACTGGGCCGAAGGTTCACCTTCCAACAAGACAATGACCCTAAGCACACAGCTAAAATAACGAAGAAGTGGCTTCAGAACAACTCTGTGACTGTTCTTCAATGGCCCACCCAGAGCCGTGACTTAAACCCAATTGAGCATCTCTGGAGAGACCTGAAAATGGCTGCCCACCAACGTTCACCATCCAACCTGACAGAACTGCAGAGGATCTGCAAGGAGGAATGGCAGAGGATCCCCAAATCCAGGTGTGAAAAACTTGTTGAATCGTTCCCAAAAAGACTCATGGCTGTATTAGCTCAAAAGGGTGCTTCTACTAAATACTGAGCAAAAGGTCTGAATACTTATGGCTGTGTGATATTTTAGTTTTTCTTTTTTAATAAATCTGCAAAAAATTCAACAATTCCGTTCATTTTGGGGTGCTGTGTGTACATTAATGAGAAAAAAATATGAACTTAAATGATTTTAGCAAATGGCTGTAATATAACAAAGAGTGAAAAATTTAAGGGGGTCTGACTACTTTCCGTACCCACTGTATCAAGTGCTGAAAGACAAGAAAAGGAACTGCACAAACTTGTGACTGTCTTGCTTGACAGTGTCAGGGTCTGAATACTTTCCGTACCCACAGTAAATGGACTGCACTTTTATAGCGCTTTATCGATACCATCACAGTGCCGAAAGCGCTTCACAAAGCCTCACATTCACCCACTCACACCCACATTCATACACCAATGGGCGACTGCTGCCATGCAAGGCGCTGCCAGGCCCACTGGGAGCATGGTAGGTTAATTGAAGACTCTAAATTGCCAGTAGGTGTGAATGTGCGTGCGAATGGTTGTCTGTTTATGTGTGCCCTGCGATTGGCTGGCCACCAGTTTAGGGTGTACCCCACCTCCTGGCCGAAGATAGCTGGGATAGGCTCCAGCACTCCCGCAACCCTTGTGAGGATAAGCGGCTCAGAAAATGGATGGATGGATGTCTTGCCCAAGGACACTTCGACACGCGAACAGTCGTAGCCGGGATTCGGACTAGTGACCCTTATCATCAAATTATGTTAACAACAACCATCCATGTATCCATCCATTTTCCATTGTTACAGTATATATTTAGCATGACTCAACCTTGGGTCTATGATGGAAAACGTATCTCTCTCGCATCGTGTGATGCACATTATTTAGTGATGGTTACAGCACATTGCATCGACAGATTTCTCTGATGCAGATCAGTTTTCAGTGCGCATTCATTGCTTATGCTGATGTTTTGACATAAAATATTCACAGAATGATACAAAAATGTAGAATTACAGACACGTACACACACGCACACACACACACACACACACACACACACCAGTACATGTTACAATTCTGCATTGTGCACAGTTGATTATGTGTTATTAAATTATGACTTAATCATGATACAAAATAATTGTCCGGACATGAACTTCTCTGAGTGACACTACCAAGAGGTGGGTGAGAGCATAACAGCTGATGAAATGATTTCTGGGATTTGTAGTATCGGTGGTGTATGCAGTTCTGGATTAACTGGCCAGTTTAAAAAAAAAATAAAAAAATTCTGCAGTTCAGAAAAAGGTCTAAAAAAGGCAAAGAAACATTTCCTTTCATTTTTGGCTAAACAGAACAATATGTTTAACTTTCCATCCTCCATTTCCATTCCTTTTAAAACGAAGGGGATCACCAGTGACACTGCGGCGCATGTGTATTTCAAGTTACCCTAACTCCTCGCTACTTCATGCAATTTTAATCATTCAAACTTCCCCTGAAAGCTGTGAAACTAATAAATATCTCTATTATTATGGTGCTAAAAGGGTTAAAGCATGTTTTTAACGTGATGAACCTCGATTTCTGCAGTGATTTAAAAAAAGACAATTGCCAACACTTTTACACCGATTGAAGCTATTGCATACTAAAGGAATCTCTTTTGTTGTTGTTGTTGTTCTTTTTTTTACCGAACAGACATTAGAATTGTTTTTGAGCTTCTGCTCACAAAGACAAAAGATGCATCATTTGTGATGCTGAGGTTACTCTGAATTAATTTCACCACCACCTTCCTGATCTACAAACAGTAAATAAACTGAATTCAACAACACTTTGTGCCCTGTACTTTAGTCCAGGTTTGGGTAATCACACAATGTCTAATCCAGATCACACGCTGTTCAGGTGAGTTTTGACCAATCGATATACAGTATTCTGAGTCGCTATTTTGAGTATGCTGCAGATGAACACAGATGAAGGACTCACCTCTTGCAGTAGCAGTGACTTAAATCTTCTCTTTAGTGTTTTAGTGGACTGATTGGATAGCGGATTCACGATCCATCAGAGTGAGCATGCTACGCGGTGAGGGTTTTAGAGAGAAAGAGAGATGGGAGGGTTCGTCAACCACCAACCCTCCTTTGATTATGTGAGCGAGAGCTTGTGTGTTTTGTGATGTCAGGAAACCCATGACTTCACAGTTGGTTGTAAAAGCCAGCTATAGACATCTTACTTATTGTTTGCTATATACTGTTGTGTGTGAGGAGCTTGAAGACTTCACTTGGAGCACAGGGGAGACTGTTCTGATGAGGGGTTACGCTTCGTTTACACTATGTTGCCATTTCAGGCCACAGTGGACAAAATGGGGTGGTTATGAAACAATACTGGGGGGTGGGATGGGTAAACTTGACATTGTGCTTGCCATGATGCCCGTCGATTTCATTGTTGCATGGCAGCCCTGTTTGCCCGAAACGTTTTGCGGTGTTGGATTTTGGCGAAATTTTATTTTTTGTGTGTGTCCGTATTCAAGTCTTATGACACGGTCTTATAACATCTGTGAGGGTCTTGTGGAAGGAAGGGGCTACTCAGTCTTGGAGGCTCAAAGGCGCACTGTGTTTCAGTGCACAGGCTGCCATTGACGTTACCTCCCAGCCTGTCACGTGCTAATGGATGATTTCATGACGGATGACACTTGGACACCCTTCAGCAGCTTCGGAACACCTTTGTGGCCCCCTGCCAGGCCCAGCTGCAGAGTCGGTGTCAGCAAAGGGGGGCACATACTGCCGCTCAATAAATGTTTTATCAGATTTGTTTTCTGTGAACAACTACTCACTAATCCATCTCTGATACCAAAACAAACAAAAGTGACATTTATTTCCATACACACTGCAGTGTGCTTACACTGCCATAAAATGTTAGTGCTCTCTCTCTTTCCTTCTCTCTCTCTTACTCCCTCTTTCCATCCCTCTCTCCAGCATGTCCTGGGTCGTCCCTGGGGTCTCCTCCCGTTGGGACGTGCCCAGAACATCTCCCCAGGGAGGCGTCCGGGAGCACTACCACTTAATAGACCTTACCAGGGAGGCTGAGAAGTGTGATCCCCCTGTAGTTGGAACACACCCTTTCTTCAAAAGCCACCCCAGTTTGCCAATCCAGAGGGACTGTTCCCGATGTACATGCGATGTTGCAGAGCCGTGTCAACCAGGACAGCCACACAACATCCAGAGCCTTTAGGAACTCCGCTCGAATCTCATCCACGCCCAGGGCCTTGCCAACGAGGAGCTTTTTAACCACCTCGGTGACCTCAACCACAGAAATAGGAGAACCCGCCTCAGAGACGTGGAGGAGGTCTTCGAAGTATTCTCCCCACCGGCTCACAACGTCCCGAGTCGAGGTCAGCAGCGCTCCATCCCCACTATACACAGTGTTGAGGGTGCACTGCTTCCCCCTCCTGAGATGGTGGACCAGAATTTCCTCGAAGCTGTCCGGAAGCCTTTCTCCATGGCCTCACCGAACTCCTCCCATGCCCGAGTTTTTGCTTCAGCGACCACCAAAGCTGCATTCCGCTTGGCCAGCCGGTACCCATCAGCTGCCTCAGGAATCCCACAGGCCAAAAAGGTTCGATAGGACTCCTTCTTCAGCTTGACGGCATCCCTCACCGTTGGTGTCCACCAACGGGTTCGGGGATTGCCGCCACGACAGGCACCAACCACCTTACAGCCACAGCTCCGGTCGGCCGCCTCAGCAATGGAGGCGAGGAACATGGTCCACTCGGACTCGATGTCTTCCGCCTCCCCCGGAACATGAGAAAAGTTCGGTCGGAGGTGGGAATGAAACTCCTTCTGACAGGGGATTCCGCCAGACGTTCCCAGCAGACCCTCACAATTCGTTTGGGCCTGCCACGTCGGACCGGCATCTTCCCCCACCATCGGAGCCAACTCACCACCAGGTGGTGATCAGTTGACAGCTCCGCCCCTCTCTTCACCCGAGTGTCCAAGACATGCGGCTGCAAGTCCGATGACACGACCACAAGCCAGCTTCTGTAGCCGGGGATCGGATCGCCAAGTTCCCTGACTTCGGCCACCGCCCAGCTCGCACTGCACCCAACCCCTATGGGCTCTCCCACAGGTGGTGAGCCCATGGGAAGGGGGACCCACGTTACCCTTTCGGGCTGTGCCTTGCCGGGCCCCATGGGTGCAGGCCCGGCCACCAGGCACTCGCCTTCGAGCCCCACCTCTAGGCCTGGCTCCAGAGGGGTCTTGAGCTGTGCTTTGTCTGGTCCCTCACCTAGGACCTGTTTGCCATGGGTGACCCTGCCAGGGGCATAAAGCCCCAGACAACTTATCTCCTAGGATCATTGGGACACAAAAACCCCTCCACCATGATAAGGTGACGGCTCAAGCAGGGGGTATCTGCGTTTTGTTTTTCTTTTTTTCCCGCGGAAACTCAGCTTCATCTTCTTGACTTGGCAAAGCTCGTTTTCCTGCTTCCTCCACCTGCGAACCATGGATTCGTTGAATCTGGATCTTGAATTCTCTCGCGGCTGCTCGATTCCCATGTTTCTCCATGTAACTGATAGCTTGCAGTTTTAACTGTGCTTCGTAAGCGTCTCTTTCACCCTCCCCTGTCCCCAGCCACGTCCACTTTCCCTCTGTGCAGCCAGCGTGTCGGCAGGAAATGCTAAAAATAAAAAAATAAAAAAAATAAAAAGTCAAGCGGTGCGCTCATCACACAACAACATTTATAGATGTTGGAACACGGTGCACACATAAGGCATTATAAGGCGCCCTGTCCATTTCGGAAAAAATTTAAGACTTTTAAGTGCGCCTTATGGTCGTGAAAATACGGTACATAAAAATTTAAAAGAAAATTTAAACTGTTTCATGATGGCAACGTCATGCCCTGGCTCTTCGAGATAAGCACTTCTTCTGATCTGTTGTCATTATTAATTGTCAAAAGCTTGTTGTATTTTGTTACATTCCTTCCAGTTTTGCTTACGCAAACAAAAGAACAGAATCACGCATGCCACCAGGATGAATTTTCACTCCTTTCTGCCTGTTTTCCTGCTCTACTTGTTCCCACACACGCTAAACACACAATTCTCACAAAACTCTCCTTGTGGACTACAAAAAACTACCACACACCATATTATACCCTTATCACAAATGTTTGTTTTCTATGTTCTTTGTTTGCTACACATCTATGTACCCTGGCATTGCTATACTTAAATATATCATCCTTATCACCCTCTTTAAATATAATTTATCAACACAATACAATAAAATTTCTGAAAAACTGCCTAAAAAACAACAACAAAGAATACATAGTACCCAATCTATTTAAAATTACTATACACGCACCCATTATATGTCACACTTAACTTTTGTGCCATGGAATGTCAATGGCATTGGCAAAGAGAATTAACATTATGGATCATATCACTAAATTTCAAACATACCGCCTCCTATTACAAGAAACAGACTTTATTGAATCAGAAGAAAAATGCCTCATTGACTCTAATTTCACTCAGGCTATCTTGGCTTTTTATAACAGCAGACAAAGAGGAGTCTCAATACTAGTTCATAAAAAAAAGTAGTCTTTTTTACAATAAATAGTACAGTAACGGATCCAGAAGGTCGATACATATATACATACAGGCTACAATATTTAACAACCTTTACACAATTGTCACTGTATACGCTCCTAATAAAGATGAGTCAGCCTTTTTTCACATGCTATTTTCACACTTGCTTAACTTGTCAGCCAATTCTACAATTACCATGGGAGGGGATTTTAACCATACGTTAAATCCCTTTACAGATCGCTCAAATCTCAAAAATAGCAATCAACCACAATGGGCCAATATATTAGAGCAGTATATGGATGACTTTGGACTTGTTGACGTATGGAGGCTAAAAACAAAAACAAAAAGAGAATACACATTTTTCTCGTGAGTTCACCGCTCTTTCGCAAGGTTTTTTTTTCTATCAAACAATTCGGCAGCTCAAAGAATTACCTCCAAAATACATCCAATCATCATCAGTGACCTCACACCAATTTCTCTCTACCTAAAAATCTAATCAAATCTCGGACCCCCAAAAACATGGCGCACTAACATGTTCTGGGAAAATAGGACGATTTTTTGAAATTCAATGACTCCCCAACCATATCCCCATCTCTGCTGCGGGAAACCAGGACATCTGTAATGAGAGGTCGAATCATATCATACTCTTTGTACAAGAAAAAAACAAGAACTAAAATTAGAAAATGAAATTGAGGAAAAAATAAAACATCTCACAGAAGAAGATGCAATTAATCTGACAGATACGCTTAGAAACCTACTTCAAAAGGCAAAACATCAATTAGACGTCATCTTATCAAAAAGAACAGACTTTCTACAACAACAGTTAAGATATATTAACTTTGAATACAATAATAAATCAGGCAAATTTCTTGCGAGCCAACTTCAGGTCAATAAAGAAAAATCATTAATTACAGCCATTCAAGATTCAAACGGCAGCTGTATAGTCACCACCAGAAATAAAAGAAATTGTTTACAATTATTTTAGCAGCTTATACGCATCTTCGAGCAACCCAGACCAAAAAGACATTTTAACTTTTATTAAAGATCTAAACATTCCTCAATTAAATACAGAAATTAAAGACAGTCTTGCTGCTCCTTTAACCATCACAGAATTACACTGAACAAAAATATAAACGCTATATAACACTTTTGTTTTTGCTCCCATTTTTCGTGAGCTGGACTCACAGATCTAAAACTTTTTTTACATACACAAAAGGCAATTTTCCTCAATTATTGTTCACAATTCTGTCTAAATCTGTGTTAGTGAGCATTTCTCATTTGTGTGGCATATCAAGATGCTGATTAGACAGCATGATTATTTTACCGGTGTGCCATAGGCTGGCCACAATAAAAGGCCACCCTTAAATGTGCAATTTTATCTGTGAGGTGAGATGATTATTTATTTTGACAACGGAGAAATGCTCACTAACACAGATTTAGACAGATTTGTGAACAATATTTGAGGGAAATTGCCTTTTGTGTATGTACAAAAAGGCCCCCCACCCCACCCCATTGTAACAAAACATGTAAACATTTCCACTTGCAGTGCCTATACCACACCAACGAAATGATGCAGTTTGGGGGCACTGACCATTTAGATGTGAGAAATGATGTTTAAAATATGATATGATATACTGTCTAATATGATGTTTCAAATTCACAGGGCGCTAGAACAACTGCAGCCTCTTGAGTAAGTAAGAAGAAAAGTGCTTAAGTCCAAGAGAGAATGCGTGCACCGTGCATTTCCGGCCAGATTTGAGAGACAACACCCACATGTTGGGTTGCAGGGTGTCAATGACAGATTTGACTTGATGGGAGAATGCCAGAAAAGCGCACAGCTGTGACCCTTTTCTAACCTACGCACGTGGGAGAAAGTGTACCCAATGTATCTTGTGAGCGGTTGGAGTTAAAAGGAAGCCTTGTACTCAAAAAACCTTCAGAATGTCAGAATGGAAAATCCTTTTTGCTCAGATAAGGTGGGACATGAAATGAAAGTCTCCCATGATGTGTCGTTCATTTCCATGGACGATTGGAATCATCACGAACACTCTATCACAAGTTTTCTTGTTTCACCTTTTGCTTTCTTAAGGCATGCAATCCACATCACCTAACTGTACAGTAAACCAAAGAACATAAGACAAGAACCAACTTTTTTCCTTTTTTTTTTTTTTTTTTTTACCTGTCCTGTTCGGCTGGTAGGTGAAGCAGAATCTGTATAACTTTTATGCTGGAACAGTTTTATTGTGCCAGTGGAGTTTTTATACTGCCACTGTCGTTCTTTGTATTCTGATGACTATTTATTGAACATTTCAGTCATACAAAATGAGAAAGGAAGAGACAGTGGGAAGATAACTAAATCGTACGGGAAGATAAGACAACAAATGACAGGACACTAGCTGTAAGAAAGTTCTTCCATCCATCCATTTTCTGAGCCGCTTCTCCTCACAAGGGTCACGTGCGTGCTGGAGCCTATCCCAGCTGTCATCGGGCAGGAGGCGGGGTACACCCTGAACTGGTTGCCAGCCAATCGCAGGGCACATAGAAACAAACAACCATTCGCGCTCACAGTCATGCCTACGGGCAATTTAGAGTCTCCAATTAATGCATGTTTTTGGGATGTGGGAGGAAACCGGAGTGCCCGGAGAAAACCCACACAGGCACGGGGAGAACATGCAAACTCCACACAGGCGGGGCCGGGGATTGAACCCGGGTCCTCAGAACTGTGAGGCTGACGCTCTAACCAGTCGGCTACCGTGCCGCCTGTAAGAAAGTTAAGCAAAATAAATCATCATATGCATAGTACATTGACACATTTGAGTATTGTATAGAAGAACAGGAAACTATAGGACATGACTGGACAGAACAGGAACGGGGGCAGGAGGGGAAGCCTGGAGGACAAAGATAGTGGACCTGGCTGCATAACTGAAGTGTGGTGGGAGTGGCTATGTAAGTTCTAAACATCTATACAAATGGAGTGCAAATGAGGGGAGGTTCACATACTTATAAGAGTTATAAGAGTTATCTATAGCAATGAGTGTGTAGCCCCACACCCAGAAAATACTGCATGTCCCAGGGGAGTGTGTCTGCGTACACATGCAAACAAATTGACACCGTGTCGCATGCACAATAACCATCAGAAGTGTCCTCTAATTGCCAACCGCAGGAGCCGAGGAATAAACCCCACCCACCCGAGAGGCGGGGTCAGGTCCAGGGGCCCACATGAGAGCGGACCGGTGGACGGGATACCACCCACACCGAGGTCAACAAAAGCTGGCCACACGGAGGAGGCCACAGGGGCCCAATGCCGTCCCTGCAGCCAACCACCACCTCCACCCACTGCCCCTCGCGGCAGGGGAGCGAGACGCCCCCTCCCCAAACCTGTATGGCCCGCCAATGTAGCCAGTACTCACCCAGCCAGAGGGCGACAGTGTCCCCCGCTTAGTGGATATCGGTGTCTGAAGTGCATTTTTTTAAAAAAGGGGATGAGTGTGTGCAATGCGTTAAAAGACCAGGGGCCTCATGTACAAAAGGTGCGTACGCACAAAAACGTGGCGTCCGTTCGTTTTACCAGCAAAGTTTAGATGTATCAAGAGTGCAATGACTGTGGAAATGTGCGGTGCCTCACGCCAACTTCATGGCTGGCATATGCACATTTCTACAGCTGTTGGTGATTTGATGACACCTAGAGGTGATGCTGGGAAACTTATAAATAAATCTGCACAACAGAGACACATGAACAACAAGAAGGTGCAATTCCTGGAGAAATTGCGTGTAAATGCTGAAACGCATGAATAAGGTGAATACGTAGAAGTTGAAACCGTGTGAAACGGTTGAGAAATAAGGAAACTATAGCAAAATTTGTAAAAATTTTGAATTTCTGGCTTTTATTTTGAACTTTTGTGAAATTTGGGGAATGGGAATAGTTAACCGGTTGGCTTGAATGAGCTGAACATGTAGAAGTTGGAACTTTGCGAATCGGTTGCGAAATGTTGAAGCAAGAGTCAAAAATGTAGAATATGTCCTAATTTTTTGTGGGTCAAAAAATGGTGAAAATGGTGAAATTCTTGGTGGGTGGGAATTTTTGGAATGTTGAAAACCAATCCCAAAGTGAATTGAATGAGCTGAACATTTTGAATTTCGAATGTGTTTTGTTGAATGTGCCTTTGGAAATGAATGGGCATTATTGTCGTGCAAAACATGGAATTGTGGCTAATGTGAAAATGTTGCGGCTTAGATGAGTAGGCCACGCGAGGCGTGAATTTTTTCGAACATGTTGAAGTTGGGTAGGTCACTGATGGTGTATTCACAATTAGCACTGATGAACAATTAATGCCCGGCAACATTTGATTAACAATGTAAAAGAGGCAAGGACTCAGAATTAATTTGTTAACTAGTGCATTTAATGAATGACGAATATTTGTGAGGATACCTATTAATTGATAAAGGTAATCATTTATGCTTCCTATTGCCCTCACAATCCCTTCTTGTGACTCCAGCACATGCACTGAAAAAAAGATTGCATTGTTTGCACGTGATTAAAATGTGTTAAAATAAAGAAAATAGGAGAAGAGGGGTAAATTATGTCATTTTAACACATTTTAATCAGGTGCAACCGATGTACGTTCAAATTAAGTAAATTCAAAGGACTGTTTTTATCAGTGTGCACGGGTGAGGACACGGCCAGTCGGGCGGCCAGCAGCAGCCGGTTGTTGGAGCGTAATTGCATCGGAGACGCCAGGAACGGTTGACGAATCCTCCACGTGTCATGGTCTGTGTTTTGGTTTGGGTTGTGTTTAGTTTTGTTCCATGTTTTCCTGTGTTCCATGTTTGTCGTGTGCTCATTAGGTTGTTGTGTCCACCTGTTCTCGTCTACTTTGTGTCGACCAATCAGCTCTCTCCAGCCACTCGTCTTGTCCAGGTGTTCCTCGTTGTGTCGGCAATTTGTTTGTATTTAGTTCCCTGGTTTCTTTCAGTTCTTGTCGGTTCATTGTCGTTGTCACATGTCTAGCCATGTCATAGTCGCCAGTTGTTTTTATCATTGTGATTAAATATTATTATTTTGAGATTCTCGCACTCCTGCTTTGCCTCCCTGCTTCCCTGCAATTGGGTCCACCATGTTCTTGCCTTGCGTTCCTCGCCTTCGCCCTAACCACGTACGTGACACCACGTCTGTGACACCAGGGACACCGGGGACGGTGGAGGAATCCTCCACGTCTGTGACACCAGAAACACCAGGGACGGTGGATGAATCCCCCGAACAGCCTGCGACTGTGTGTACTGTGTATTCAAATAATAAATTCAGTAATTAAACAGGAGTCAAAGTTTTTGATATCCTCGTTAATATGCTGACATCCTTCTATTTGAATTCAAAAGATTTATTACAAATACCATCCATACAACATTTATGCATGAACCTTTATCTCATAGGGCTGAGTGTAGGTTACTGTATGAACACATTTGTTGTGAGTTATGAAAATACATGGGATTTACCTTGGGGGTAATCAGAGTCAGTCACATGTGCTACCACCACCACTAAGAGAGCAGTGTCATTCATGATTGCAGCGATTCTCTCCTTGAATGGGGTGAATCCCTCCACGCCGGTTCCTCCGCCTGTTTTATTTTCCCAATCTCTGCATGATCAGAAAAAAAGAAAATGAGCAAGGTAATGAAGAAAAAAACATTCACAATGTGAAGTGGAGACACTGCTCAATAAAGTGGAGGCGCACAAGAAAATCCTCTTTGGCATGCTGTCATCCAGTGTTAAGAACAAGTGAAAGAGAAGTGAATGGGACAGCGTGTGTGCGGCTGTCAATGCTTTGGGGTCAGAAGAGCGCACACATGCTGAACTAAAAAAGAAGTGGTCAGACATTAAGGTGGATGGGAAGCGGAGGACAGCTGCCCACCACGCAAGTGTGGCCAAAACAGGCGGCAGAACCGGGGCGCAGGGCCTCAACCCATTTGAGGAGAGAGTCACTGCAATCATGGGTGACACTGCTCTCGCAGGGGTGGTGGGAGCACATGTGGGTGGCTCTGATTACCCCCAAGGTAAATACCATGTATTTTTATAACTCACAACAACTGTTCATACAGTAACCTACACTCAGCCCTATGAGATAAAGGTTAATTTGGAAATGTTCATATGGTATTTGTAATAAATCTTTTGAATTCAAATAGAAGCATGTCAGAATGTCAAAGAGGATATCAAAAACGTTGACTCCCGTTTGATTACTTAATTTATTATTTTAATAAACAGGAGAGGACATGCAGTCGCAGACAGGTGCTACACGTGCTACATGTTTGGAGGATTCATCCACCATCCCCGTTGTATCTGGTGTCACAGACGTGAAGGATTCCTCCACTGTCCCTGACATCAATAGTATCACAGACGCGGAGGATTCATCCACCGTTCCTGGCGTCACCGCCGGCATCCCCAGTGTCTCCGATGCAATTATGCTCCAACAACCGGCTGCTACTGTCCGTCCGACTGGCCGTGTCCTCACTCGTGCTGTGCTGGAGTCACAAGAAGAGATTGTCAGGGCAATAACAAAGCAAAGCAAATGTATTTACATAGCGCATTTCATAACAAGGTAACTCTTATATAGCGCATTTCATACACAAGGTTACTCAAAGTGCTTTACATGATTAAAAGCATTTAAAAACAAGGAAAACACAGCTTATAAAAATGTAAAACATCCATCCATCCATTTTCTGAGCTGCTTCTCCTCACTAGTGTGCTGGAGCCTATCCCAGCTGTCATCGGGCAGGAGGTGGGGTACACCCTGAACTGGTTGCCAGCCAATCGCAGGGCACATACAAACAAACAACCATTCGCACTCACATTCACACCTATGGGCAATTTAGAGTCTCCAATTCATGCATGTTTTTGGGATGTGGGAGGAAACCGGAGTGCCCGGAGAAAACCCACGCAGGCACGGGGAGAACATGCAAACGCCACACAGGCGGGGCCGGGGATTGAACACGGGTACTCATAACTGTGAGGCTGACGCTCTAACCAGTCACCCACCGTGCCGCCATTTAAAACAAAGAGGGGGGGGGGGAATACAATTAATACAGCATACAGTGCAAGAAATCATTTAAAAGTAGAAATGCTCTAAAAAGCAGAAGAAAAAAGAAGAGTTTTTAACCTGGACTTAAAAACATTCACACTTGGGGCGATATCACTTCGATTGGCAACTTATTCCATTTGTGTGCAGCATAATAGCTAAAGGCTGCTTCATCATTGGCTGTTCGGTCCCTGTACGACCGGAGTCAGAGTTTGGTCCGCATATCCGGCAGTAAGACGGACTCTTTCCAGGTGAGGGTTGGACTCCGCCAAGGCTGCCCTTTGTCGCCGTTTCTGTTCATAACTTTTATGGACAGAATTTCTAGGGGGACCCGAGGCGTAGAGGGGGTCCGGTTTGGTGGCCTCAGTATTGCAACTCTGCTTTTTGCTGATGATGTGGTTCTGTTGGCTTCATCAAGCCGTGACCTCCAACTCTCACTGGAGCAGTTCGCAACAGAGTGTGAAGCGGCTGGGATGAGAATCAGCACCTCCAGATCTGAGACGATGGTCCTCAGTCGGAAAAGGGTGGCATGCCCTCTCCAGGTTGGGATGAGATCCTGCCCCAAGTGGAGGAGTTCAAGTATCTTGGGGTCTTGTTCACGAGTGAGGGAAGAATGGAACGGGAGATCGACAGGCGGATCGGTGCAGCGTCTGCAGTGATGCAGACTTTGTATCGGTCCGTTGTGGTAAAGAAGGAGCTAAGCCGAAAGGCGAAACTCTCAATTTACCGGTCGATCTTCGTTCCTACCCTCACCTATGGTCATGAGCTGTGGGTCATGACCGAAAGAACAAGATCCCGGATATAAGCAGCCGAAATTAGTTTCCTCCGCAGGGTGTCTGGGCTCTCCCTTAGAGATAGGGTGAGAAGCTCGGTCATCCGGGAGGATCTCAGAGTAGAGCCGCTGCTCCTTCACATCGAGAGGAGCCAGATGAGGTGGCTGGGGCATCTGATTCGGATGCCTCCCGGACACCTCCCTGGTGAGGTGTTCCGGGCACGACCCAGGACACGCTGGAGAGACTACGTCCTTCGGCTGGCCTGGGAACGCCTCGGGATCTCCCCGGAAGAGCTGGATGAAGTGGCTAGGGAGAGGGAAGTCTGGGCGTCCCTGCTAAAGCTACTGCCCCCGCGACCCAACCCGGATAAGCAGTAGAAAATGGATGGATGGATGGATGGATGCCTCACCATGTTTGCTTTGGACTGTGCTCCACTATTTGACCTGAGTCTGTCGATCTCAGAGCCCTACTGGGTTTATATTCCATTACCATTTCTTTCATGTATTCAGGAACAAAACCATTTAGTGATTTGTGGGATTTAGTGGGAGGAAACGGAGAGCCCGTAGGAAACCCACGCAGGCACGGGGAAAACATGCAAACTCCACACAGGCGGGGCTGGGATTTGAACCCCGGTCGTCAGAACTGTGAGGCAGATGCGCTAACAAGTCGGCCACCGTGCCGCCCAGTAGGGGGCGGAGGGTGCACGGCCGGAGGGCTAAGTGCGCAAGTGGAGACAGGTTTGAGCAGGGACACATGGAATGTCGGATGGATCTTGAGGGATTGTGGGAGTTTTAATTGAACTGACGTGGGATTGATGAGTTTAGTGATTGGGAATGGACCAATAAAGCGCTCAGGCGTAGGAGCGCGATGAAGGTCCGCGAGCCGTTTGTTCTGATCTGTGGACCGGCTTAAGGCCGCCCTGACGTCTTTACAAACAGCCTGGACCCTCTTAAGTTGATCCCTTAGCGCGGGAACACCCACCGCCTGCTCCTGTTCCCTAAATAATGGAGGTTGGAAACCGTAGCAGGCTATGAATGGAGACATACCAGTGGCAGAGCTGGTGAGGGAGTTGTGGGCCTACTCAATCCATGGGAGGACTGAGCTCCAGGAGGTGGGGTTGTGTGCGGCAACGCAACGAAGGGCAGATTCCAGGGACTGATTTACCCACTCCATCTGGCCGTTGGTCTGTTGATGGTATACCGAAGACAAGCTGGCTGCTGCACCCACCGCGGGCACAGACGGAGCAGCCTTGGATGAACTCCCGGGCTAGGCCACCAGAAGTGTATAAATTGTATTGTGCGGGTGATACCGGGGTGACAGGTGAGTTTTGAACCGTGGACCCACTAGAGAATGTCTGAACGTGCAGAGTCGGGTACGAACAGGACGTCCAGTCTTGGGATCCGGTTGGTTCTCTTGAGCATGTTTGACAATCTGCTCGATTTTCCAGGTGCCCCAACGAAGCAGGAGGAAGGGAGGATGGTTTCGTGTTCTGCAGGGCTGGAAGGGGATGAGAAGATCCGACACAGAGCGTCAGGTTTGCTGTTGCGGGATTCAGGACAGAAGGAGAGGCTGAAATTAAATCAGCTCAAGAAGAGGGCCCAGCGAGCTTGGCGGGGGTTAAGGCGGAACGGAGGTAGGCAAGTTTCCTGTGATCAGTCTGTGAGCAGGCTTGGGATGCTGCCAGCGTCCACTGAAACGAAAGCTGGTGGAGGTAAGGCTAGTGAGAGGAATTGCGACTTTACAGTAAGTGCGGATGAAGCGGCAGTAGAAGTTGCCGAATCCAAGGAAATTTAGTTATTTGCGGTTGGTGGGAGTGGGCCAGTTAACGACTGCTTGGATCTTGGCAGGGTCTGGTTGCAAATGTCCTTTGGTAATGATGTAGCCTAGGAAGTGTACGGAGGTGAGGTGGAATTCATATTTTTTGGGTTTGACATACAGGCGGTTTTCAAGGAGGGGCTGGAGGATGTGGAGGACATGACTGCGGTGTTCTTCGGGGGAGCGGGAGAAAATGAGGATGTCGTCCAAGTAAACACAAACAAACTGGTTCAACATATTGTGGAGGACACCATTGATGAAGATTTGCTATACCTCGTGCAGCCTTGGGCTCGTCTGATCACTGCTTAATTCACTTAATACCGACGTACAGGCAAGAACTTAAATGTGCGAAGCCTACAGTGAAAACAGTCAAAAAGTGGACAAATGAAGCCAAGATGGAACTTCAAAGCTGTTTAGACTGCACAGACTGGAGTGTCTTTGAAAATTCAGCTGGGAGCCTGGATGAATATACGGAGACTGTCACATCCTATATCAGTTTCTGTGAAGAGGTCTGTGTACCAACAAAATCATTTCGCACATTCAACAACAATAAGCCGTGGTTCACTGCTAAACCTAAGCAGCTTCGCCAAGCTAAGGAGGATGCATATCAGAGCGGGGACAGGGCCCTGTATAATCGAGCTAGAAACCAGCTGACCAAAGAAATTAACATTGCAAAGAGGATCTATACAGCAAAGTTGGAAAAACAGTTTAGCGCAAACGACTCTAAATCAGTCTGGCATGCATTACAATCGCTGACTAATTACAAGCGACGATCCCCCCAAGCTGAGAACAATAGCACACTAGCCAACGACTTGAATACCCTCTACTGCTGATTTGAAAAGGACAGTTTCACACCACACACCAACCCGGACGCGCCCGCGACCACAATCACACCTCTGACCTCTGCGTTAACCATCCATGAACAGGATGTGAGACGCATCTTCAAACAACAAAAGATTAACAAAGCGGCAGGCCCGGACCACGTGTCCCCATCCTGCCTCAAAGTCTGCGCGGACCAGCTCGCTCCAGTCTTCACTCAGATCTTCAACAGATCTCTGGAACTGTGCGAAGTTCCATCCTGTTTCAAACGCTCCACCATCATCCCAGTCCCCAAGAAACCTGCAATCTCGGGTGTGAATGACTACAGGCCTGTCACTTTGACATCTGTGGTCATGAAGTCCTTTGAACGTCTTGTGCTGGACCACCTCAAGAGTGTCACAGGTCCCCTGCTGGACCCCCTGCAGTTTGCCTACCAAGCGAACAGATCTGCGGATGATGCAGTCAACATGGGACTGCACTTCATCCTAGAACACCTCGACAGTGCAGGGACCTACGCAAGGATCCTGTTCGTCGACTTCAGCTCAGCGTTCAACACCATCATCCCTGAACTCCTTTCATCCAAGCTTCTCCAGCTCAGCGTCTCACCTGCCATCTGCCAGTGGATTTACAGCTTTCTGACGGGCAGGACACAGCAGGTCAGGCTGGGGGAGGCCACCTCATCCACACGCAGCATCAGCACTGGGGCACCCCAAGGTTGTGTCCTCTCTCCGCTGCTCTTCTCTCTCTACACGAACGACTGCACCTAAGCGAACCCGATTGTCAAACTCCTGAAGTTTTCAGATGACACCACTGTCATCGGCCTCATCAAGGACGGTGACGAGTCTGCATATCGACAGGAAGCGGAGCGGCTGGAGCTGTGGTGCGGCCGACACAACCTGGAGCTGAACACGCTCAAGACTGTAGAGATGATCGTGGACTTCAGGAGGCATCCTTCGGCACAGCTGCCCCTCACGTTGTCCAGCTGCCTTGTGTCAACCGTCGAGACCTTCAAGTTCCTGGGAATTACAATCTCCCAGGACCTGAAGTGGGCGACCAACATCAACTCCGTCCTCAAAAAGGCCCAGCAGAGGATGTACTTCCTGCGGCTTCTGAGAAAGCACGGCCTGCCACCGGAGCTGTTGAGGCAGTTCTAGGAATCAGTACTGTGTTCTTCCATCACAGTCTGGTTTGGTGCTGCTACAAAAAAGGACAAACTCCGACTGCAACGGACAATCAAAACTGCTGAAAGGATTGTCGGTACCCCCCTACCCACCCTTGAGGACTTGCACGCTGCCAGAACTAAGACAAGGGCATGCAAAATCCTCTTGGACCCTCCCCACCCCGGTCACCAGCTCTTCCAGCTCCTTCCCTCAGGTAGGCGCTACCGATCAATGCAAACTAGAACTAGTAGACATTCCAACAGCTTCTTCCCTCTTGCAATCAACTTCTTAAACAGCTAACTTATAATTCCATTACAACAAGCTGGCAATTTTTTGACTTGAGTTCGTTGTCACATTTCTGTGGGGCCAATTATGTATTACTCGTGCACTCACTGTAGTTGTCTCGCCGTGCTGCACTATTTGCATATACTGGCCACTCATGCCAGAGTAGCATCTGCTCCATTTGCACCCTGATTGAGGAGTATCTGTAACATTTGCACAACCATTGTCCCAGATTATCGCACTACTCGTCACTTTAAACCGCATACACTCCTTGAAGTCTCAGTGCCCTTTGCACAATGGTCATTGCACCGGACTATTGCGATATTAGCCATTCGAACTGCTCTAAGTGCTAGAGGACTCTGCATCTTTTTGCCCAATTGTTTTTTGTCAATGTCTTTATGTCTCCAAAGTGTTCTGTAAATTGACTGTCTGTTGTACTAGAGCGGCTCCAACTACCGGAGACAAATTCCTTGTGTGTTTTGGACATACTTGGCAAATAAAGATGATTCTGATTCTGATTCTGAAAGACAGCATGGGTGTTGGTTAATCCGAACGGCATGACCAGGTATTTGAAGGGTCCGGGGCGGGGGTATTGAAAGTAGTTTTCCATTCATCCCCCTCTCTGATACGGATGAGCCGGTAGGCATTTCGTAGGTCCAAGTTATTGAATATCTGGGCGTCACAGAGGGGTTCAGAATGGGCGCACTGGGTAGTGGTGATTTATTTTTAACAGTGATGTCATTGAGTCCACGGTAATCGATGCAGGAACGGAGAGTGGTATCTCTCTTCTCGACGAAGAAGAAGGAAGGTCGAATGAGTCCAAAAGCCACAGAGTCACGGATATAGTCCTCCATAGCCTTTTCACACCACCCCAGTTTGCCAATCCAGAGGCACTCTCCCCGATGTCCACGCGATGTTGCAGAGGCGTGTCAACCAGGACAGCCCCACAACATGGGCCTTCCCACCTTCTTTGAGCCACTTACTTAATTGACTGAGCCTACTGAAACGTTCATCTCCAACTCGTACTGATGGGAGAGGTCCACTTATGAAAACCTCAGCATCCAAACATTGCACTTTTGTTAGGAGATCAGTGAAATCTCACTTCAGTACCTCTGATTGCTGCTTGACAACATCCAGGGCCTCTGTGTGTATAATCACAGATTTCACAGTTGGGTGCTGATTAGTGAGTTCCAGTATTTTTTTTTTACGCGATATCAGACACCATGTCATTGGTAAAACAGAGTACTTTGGTGTTTTTCTCGCTGCAGAAACATTTCCCATCCTTGACAGCTCCATCACCAACTATTAACGTTTGGGGTACCATTTTTTTCTTTATGCTTTACTTTCATACCTTTCAGTGGTGGTGGGGGATGAGCATTCTCGGCCAGTGTCTTGGAAAAGTGGCTCAAATCTATTTGTAAGTCTGATGTCAATGTTTAGCATTGATAGGCGTCATAAATGATCGCCTTGATCAATTAATAGTTGTCCTCACAAATATCAACCCTATACTACCCTATGATTTGTTAAATACACTGGTTGACAAGTGAATTCTTAGTCCTTGCCTCTTTTAAAGTGTTGAAATCAAATGTTGCCGGGCATTGATTGTTCATCTGTGATAATTGTTCATGTGTCTCTGATGTGCACTTATTTATTATAACAGTTTCCCAGCATCACCGCTAAGTGTCGCCAAAGGACTAACAGCCGTACGCCAGCCATGAATTTGGCATGAGGCACATTTCCACAGTTATTTCACTCTTGATACATCTGAACTTTGCCAAAAAAAGAACGTACGCCATGTTTTTGTGTTTACGCACCTCTTGTACATGAGGCCCCTGGGGGGCAGACAGGGCGGAGGATCAAAGTGTCTCGGAACCAGTACTGACATACTGAATCCAGGTCCAATGCCCTCATCCCCCTGGTCCTGCCCCAGGCCCCCAGGAAACCTTGAGTATGTATGTGTGTGCCCGACTGTAACTAGCGAAAAATATTTACAATGAATTGTGTAAGTGTGTGCTAAGCCTAAGCCTTAACCCTAAGTTTAAGAGACATGGCTCCACCAGGCCGGGCACATCCGGCAGGACAACCACAGGGAGAAAGGACCGCCACACCTAGCCCCGCAGCACCGCCCCAGGGAACCTCCATCCCCCACGCCCAGCCAGCACCAGCGCTATCAACATCAACAACAAAGAAACAGAAGACAAAACTTTATTTTCCATTTACAATATAACATTGTTACTGTCAGATGGCATTCTACACAGGCAGAGGAATCAAAGATCTAGGTTCAAGATGTTGAAGGGTGACCAACAATCTGTGTAATTACCTAATTGAGTTTTTTCATTCCGCAGATATTTTTTTTATTGCAATATATTCTATGATGAAATGTAACCAGTGATTAATCTTGATAGATTGTTTATTTTTTCAGTTTAGTAGAATTGTTTCTTTAGCAATAGCTAAAGCAACAAGTATTGATTGTGAATATTTATTTGGGAGGTCGATTATGTTTAAGTCACCAAGTATGCACAATCTTGGGGAAAGTAGAATCCTGCAGTTCAAAATATAGCAGACTTTCTGTGACGTGTGGGGAGTAGCTGGACCCAAAAGCAGGCGGAGGCAGATGTAAAATGATGAAGAGTTTATTAAGGACAGGTTATGGAGGTGGTCCTGGATGTGTTGGCAGGCGGCTGCGTGGACAGGTGGCAGGCAGTGGACAGAACAGGCGGCTGGTTTAGTGGCAGGAATGATGTGGGTCAGGATCACAGGGGAGCACTGGGAACGAGGAGACACAAGAGTTAACCAGGGAAGGGAGGAACAGTATAGCTTACTTGTCATAAGGTAGGCCGTGGTACCGCTAAGAGAGGCTGCAATATTTAGGCGAGGATTCCCGGGAACAGGCAGGCTTATATACACCGGTGGTGATCAGGCTGCTTGAAGACTGAGACTGTGCTGAAAACAGAGAGGGGAGGGGGAAGAGAGAGGACACAAAGCGCCCTCCCAGCTCCAATAATGGAACTGCAGGGCAGTACCCTTCCCAGTCGACAAGGTACTGGAACCCCCTCCCCCTCGGCCTCACGTCGAGGATGCGCGACACCGTGAAGGCCGGATGGTTGTCATTAATGCGCGGGGGTGGAGGGGTTTCGGCCGCAGGGCTTAGGGCGCAGGTGGAGACAGGCTTCAGCAAAGAGACGTGGAATGTGGGATGAATTTTCAGAGACTGTGGAAGCTTCAATTGGACGGAAGTGGGATTGATGATCTTAGTAATGGGGAAGTGACCAATGAAACGCGGACTGAGTTTCCGAGACTCTATCTGAAGCGAGAAGTCGTGAGAACAAAGCCAGACAGATTGGCCCACCTTGTATTCGGGCGTCGGGGAGCGATGACGGTCCGCGAGATGTTTATTGCGTGCGGCGGACCAGGTCAACACCGCTCTGACGTCTTACCACACTGCCTGGATTCTCCGGACATGATCCTTGACGGCGGGGACTGCCACTGCTTGCTCCTGTTCTTTGAATAATGGGGGTCGGTAACCATAGCAACCCATGAATGGGTACATACCAGTGGTGGAACTGGTGAGGGAGTTGTAGGCGTACTCAATTATTGGGAGGAATGAGTGCCTCCACTCTTCCAAGGCCCATACAATGACCAGTAGCTCTCGGTTGCCGACGTCGTAGTTCCTCTCGGCAAGGGACAGACGACAGGGAAAAAGGCACAGGGGTGAAGTTTCTGGGTCGTGGGGTCCCGCTGCGAGAGGACAGCCCCTGCCCCCGTGTCCGAGGCGTCAACCTCGACCACGAACTGGAGGGAGGGGTCGGGGTGGCGAAGAATGGGCGCACTGGTGAACAGGGTCTTGAGTTGATTAAATGCTTGGGATGCTGCTGCGGTCCACTGAAAGGGGGAGCTGGTGGATGTGAGGCTAGTGAGGGGAATTGCGACCTTGCTGTAATTACGGATGAATCGACGGTAGAAATTGGCGCATCCAAGGAAACATTGCAGTTCTTTGCGGGTGGTGGGAGTCGGCCAGTTAACAACGGCTTGGATCTTGAAAGGGTCGCGTTGTAGTTGTCCTTTAGAGATAACGTAGCCCAGGAAGTGTACAGAGAGGTGGCATTCACATTTTTCGGGTTTAACATACAGGCAGTTTTCAAGGAGGCGTTGGAGGATTTGGCGTACATGACCGTGATGTTCTTCAAGGGAGCAGGAGAAAATGAAAATGTCATACATATATGTATGACATTCTGATTTTCTCAGCATATCACGGAGGATATGCTGAGAAATGACAGTTAATGACAGTCCGGAAGACAGCAGGGGCATTAGTCAATCCAAACGGCATGACCTGGTATTCGAAGTGTGCGAGAGGGGTGTTGAAAACGGTTTTCCATTCATCCCCCTCTTGGATACGGATGAGGTGGTAGGCGTTCCGTAGATCCAACTTGGTGAATATCCGGGCGTCGCAGAGGGGTTCAAACAAGGGGTCGATGAGGGGAAGCAGAGATTTATTTTTGACGGTGATGTCATTGAGACCACGGTAATTGATACATGGGCAAAGAGTGGTGTCTTTCTTTTCAACAAAAAAGAAGCCAGCCCCCACTGGAGAAGAGGAAGGTCGTATGAGTCCGGAAGCCAGAGAGTCATGGATATAGTCCTCCATTGCCTTTTTCACAGGTCGGGAAAGGTTGTAGAGACGGCTGGAAGGAAGAGGGGCTCCCGGCAGCAGATTAATCGCACAGTCATACGGGCGGTGGGGGGGCGGGGAGGGGGGGGGGGGCGGGTGTTTAGAGAAATGGCCAGGTCTTTGCTGAACACCAGAGAGAGATCATGGTATTCTTCAGGACTCGGGAGAGGTCAACGGGCGTGGAAGAGGGTGGCGATTTATCAGAGGGCGGTATAGCTGAGAGCAGGCAGTGTGAGTGGCAGTGAGGGCTCCATCCAGCTCAGTGTGTCCAGTCGATGGTGGGGTTATGTTTCTTGAGCCAAGGAATTCCGAGGGCTAATGGGGTATCAGGGGAAGGGATACCAAAAAGTGAGATGTTCTCACGATGATTACCCGAAATGAGCAAAGGTGAATGGCACTGTGTGGGGGGTAACGGGGGAGATGATTCAGCCATCCAGGGCTGTGACTTTCATCGGGGACGGAAGTGGTTGGAGAGGGATTTGGAGCTGGTGAATTATTGCTTCATGAATGAAGTTGTCATTGGCACCGGAATCTATAAGGGCAATAATGGGGGTGTTCTAGCAGAAACTATAATGTAAGCGGGAACGGTCATGCGAGAGGGAGAGCATGAGGGAATGGAGGTTTGGCTAACCACGACGCTCTTGGGTCGCAGTGAGCCTGGTCTTTTGATCGGAGGGGGCATGAGGAAATAAAGTGACCGTATTGACCGCAGTTGATACACAGCCGCTGGATGACTCGACGCTGACGCTCCTGTGGGTTTAGACGCGTTTTACCAATTTGCATGGGCTCTGTGGTAGCTACGGGGAGTGACGGAAGTGCGGGAGACGGTGCGGGAGGCGGGTGAGAAGCCAACGGCGTGGTGCTCTGAGTGGGAGGATTCTTACATACGCAGACCCTCCTCTCTCGTGCTCTCTCTTGCAGTTGGTTATCAAGCCGAATGGAAAGGGCGATGAGATCCTCAAGAGAGGAGGGCTCGTCCCGGACCGCTAGCTCATCCTTGAGTTGGTCCGAGAGGCCATTTGAAAAAGAGAAGACCCAAGAGCAGGCGGAGGCAGATGTAAAATGGCGGCTGGCTTGGTGGCAGGAATGACGTGGGTCAGGAACACAGGGGAGCACTGGGAACGAGGAGACACAAGAGTTAACAAGGGAAGCGAGGAACAGTATAGCTTACTTGACATAAGGTGGGCCGTGGTACCGCTAGGAGAGGCTGCAATACTTAGGTGAGGATTTCCGGGAACAGACAGGCTTATATACACCGGTGGTGATGAGGCTAATTGAAGACTGAGAACAGATGGGGGAGAGAGAAGACACAAAGCAACAGTTCCAATAATGGAACTGTAGGGCAGTATATGACAGTTTCTCCGTAACCAAAGTCCAAAAGCATTAAATTGGTGTGCATTCTCATAAAGCATGAAAATAGGATTTGGTGGAGCTGTAGATCTGGACGTCATCAGCATAGCATTGGAAATGGAGGTCATGACAATGATGTTTCTTCGGGTGAGTATGTAAAGGATGAAGAGAAGAGGACCAAGCACCAAGCCCTGGGGGACGCCTTGGGACACAGGGGAAGGAGATGAGGTGCAGTTGTTAATATGACAAATTGTTGACGCTCGGAGATATATGAATTGAACCAGGAGAGGGTGGCACCAGTGATGTTTAGAGAGGTTTTGAGACAGCACAGGAGAATAGTGTGGTTTATGGTGTCAAATGGTGCAGTGAGGTCGGGGAGGATGAGGATGTTAAGGTGTCCAGAGTCTGAGGGGAGGAGGAGGTCATTGGAGAGTGTGAGGGGGGCTGTTTCTGTGCTGTGTTGAGGTCGGAAGCCATGCTGCCCGCACCAAAGTCAGGCGAGTGTACCACTACACCATCAGTGACAAGAGAAAATTTTTTTGTTTTTTTGTTGTTGTCCTGTTCAGCTGTTAGGTCAAGTAGAAAGGAGGATCTGTATCCATTTTATGCCAGAAAAGTTTTACTGTGTGACAGTGGACTTTTTAAGCTGCCGTTGTGGTTTCTTAGTATTTTAATGGATATTTATTGAGAATCAGAGTTGATCAGTCGAACAGAACAAGGTTTCTAGAGGGGAGTGAGAAAAGAAGAAAACAAAAGACAAAGTACTAACTGTAAACAAGATGAAAGTAAATCATTATATACCTAGAACAATGACACATTAGATATGAGTGTTGTATGGGGCAGTAGTGCTACACCCTGTGAGGGAAGGACAGGACAAGAGTCGTGAACCCGGCTGTACAACTGAAGTGTGGTGTAAATTATAAAAGTCTGTAGGACGAGAGTGGCGGCACGGTGGTTAGAGCGTCAGCCTCACAGTTCTGAGGACCCGGGTTCAATCCCCGGCCCCACCTGTGTGGAGTTTGCATGTTCTCCCCGTGCCTGCGTGGGTTTTCTCCGGGCACTCCGGTTTCCTCCCACATCCCAAAAACATGCATTAATTGGAGACTCTAAATTGCCCCTAGGCATGACTGTGAGTGTGAATGGTTGTTTGTTTCTATGTGCCCTGCGATTGGCTGGCAACCAGTCCAGGGTGTACCCCGCCTCCTGCCCGATGACAGCTGGGATAGGCTCCAGCACGCCCGCGACCCTAGTGAGGAGAAGCGGCTCAGAAAATGGATGGATGGATGTAGGACGAGAGTGTGAATGAGGGGATACCCAAGCAAATCGCATATTCATGAGTTATTTATCAGAATAAGTGAGTGGCCCTACACCATGGTCACACATGGGGGCTGCCAATAATTCAAAAAGTCAAAAGGAGCCTGGATTTTTTTATGGATTGTGTTTGGTCTATGTTCTGTGTGTCTCATGCATTTGCAATATAAATGTCTTGCCAAGAATATTTCCACATTTATCAGGAAATAGTCTGTTATTACTGTTATACATTCAATTAAATTTATCTTTGAGCGTGTGTATGAAATGTTAAATCTCATACACCTATTTAGTCTGTTTAAATGTAAAAAAAGAGAGTAATTTACTGTATATTTTTGTCTGCGGTATACGTAAAATCCTTTTAAGTATTATACTAAAACCGTAATTCCCTTCAAAAATGATTTGGGTTTCTTCTATTTATGTAAGGACAGCTTTAACTATTACTGGTTACATACAGACGACAATGAGTTTATGAAGCTCGGTGTAGTTAGAAACAATGCTGAAGGAAAAATCCGTTTCTGAAAATTAAAAGCTTGAAATCCACAAAATAGAGCCTTTTTTTTTTTTTTTTTTACCAAAAGTGGATGATAACACTGGGCTACAAAATTTGTGTTTTATAAGTTGTCTATGTTTTTGTTCAGGTGTGTGTTTGTGTATATATATTGAGATTGAGAACCCCTGATATAAAGCAAAAATACCTGTACATGTAAACAAAAATGTAAAAAAAAACATGTGGCCATAGTTTAAAAAAATTTACCTGATTGAGCAAAACCAATGTAATATTGCATACAAATTGTCCTTCGTAAATCTTCGTACAATAAATTTGTTGTTGACCAGTTTAATGTTTGTTTGGAGTGATTATTTTCATAAAATGTGCCTTTAATAGTCTGCCTATGTAAATACGTGACAAAGAAATAGAAAACTCCCCAGTGTAATTCTGTACTGTTGACGGAATGCTGCACCGACAGTGTTGTCAAAACCAACTGTTGGAAAGAAATTCAGTCTGAGTGGTTAAATGAAATAACAATTTATCCTATGATGACATAAAGTTGCCATGTGTGCAAACCTGAAGACTAAATTAGTTTCCAGATTCTAAGATCACTTGATGACAAACACAGGCTTTTAAAATGCGAATGAGTCCAGCTAAACATGTAAAGATCTGAACAGTTAAGAAAAGGGTGAGAGGAATAAAGAGGTTCACGTCAACATTATGTGATCGTGGTATTCTCAAACACGATCGTCGGGAGGGGGAGGCGCTGGTTGAAATTTGTACGGAAATTTTTTGCATGGTCACACATGGGGGCTGCCAATGATGTTTGCATAGAGAAATATGATAGTTCCGAGCCAATGTAGGCAAATGGGGGTCTGACAAAACAACCTCGTCTTTTTGTGTGTCGCTTTCATTGTTAGCGCTAATGTTATATTAATAAATAAAAAACGTAAATATGTCTTTATTCATGCCTTTCATGTTCTACTTCATATTTTTTGTTCTGCTCACTTTTTAATTAAACTGGTCAGCTGCTACCCTCTGGGAGGAGAGTTTAGAGTTCCTCTCAGCCCGCCTGGACCACTACAAATACTCTTTTATCACAACGTTTATCAAGACTCTCAATGCAACAATGTTGTCTAATATAATGTAATGTAATGTAGTGTGTATTGTATTCAACAGGTATTGCAGGTTAATAGCACTCCAAATGTTAATATTATTTACGATGTAATATTTTAGCATTGAAGGTTGCACAATGTGTCACCTCAACCAGCAGTGCAAATTGGTTGCTGGACAACTGTTTTTCAAATGGCTAACTATATTTTGCTGTGGACTGTCAAACGCTGTTTGTGGTGTGTACTGCAGGACTAGCAGAGTCCACAACAAATTTCCCCACGGGGACATTAAAGTATATGAAATTAAATTAAAGTATTACACAACCTTAGGTTATCGCACATTTAACAACGTTAGTCAGTCAGATGACGTCTGAGTAGCTTATGAAATATTCACAGCGGAAACTGTTATGCCTTCTAACCTTTCCACTGGAATGGAAGGTCAATTAGCCAAATGATTTTTCTGCTGAGTCATGTCGCTCACTTTTTTCTCGACCTCTAGATGGCCCAAAATGCTTTCGTATCAGCGTTGCTGTTTTACCCTCTTCGAAGGAACTTCAGAGCATAATTACGACTATTTAAAATATGTCTGCGATAAAACCAAATGTTTTATCAGTTACAAGTGAGACAGATCAACAAAACCATACCACAAAGGCTGATTTAAATGCTGATTAAAGCTATATAAAATAAAATAAAGATAGATACAAATAAGATAAATAAAGAAAGATAATAGTCTAGTCCGCCTAAACCAGGCGAATTAGTCAAAAATAAATCTTGCAGTCTTCAGCATCTTAGCTATTGATAGTGCTGGAGATTTAACACTGGAAAGAGTTGAATTCATTTCTGATGAAAAGTATGTCAAGTGCATGGTTGACATGGCTGGTCCGCGCTGGCTTTTATTTTAGAGTAAAAAAAAAAATTATAATAAATAAAAAATAATAATAATTTAGGAGGTCGTAAGAGTATTTTTACGTATGCTTCGGCTCTTTAAAACAGGTCGAAGACTACAGTAACTCTCGTCCTGTATTTTTCATACTCTATGGTCATACATTAAGTTATACTGCCATCCAGAGACCATACTAGGTATGACGTTGGGACGACACAAGTCTCAACGATTGGCGAGGTGCTTTCCTGCTTTTGCATAAAATTAAATTTAAAACTCTTGAATTGCTTAAGCGTGATTTTGAGTCTTTTTCTTCGCATGTGTTTGAAAAGATACGAATGTGGCAATGGCACACGTTAGCACAAATCGTTGCGAGACCGTGAGGCCTAAAAGAAAACTGCATTACCCATAAAACACCGCGGGTTGGCTAGTGTGCCGTGCACTCTCGTCGGATGCACAGAGAAATGTGGTCCTTGACCGCCACAGTGCCTCGGCAGGCTGACATGGCGTTCAGGCTTCAAGATTAGCGATATTCGCGACCCTCAACACGTAATTTAAATCGTAAGTGAGCTGTGCTCTTTGTTGAATTACATTTTGGCCAGGAAATGGGGGAGGGCGAGGGGGACATAATAGCGTCTCATTCGCATGTTCGGCGGCTAGCTAAGAGCTAACCAAGAGACAAAACCCAAAGTTGGCAACACTTTGAGATTTGGCCTTAAGATTAAACCTCCACGCGAGAGTGTCCGTACCAAGAACAAAGGAGCTCTAAACACTTCACCTTTAAACCGCGTTTTATTCACTTTGCTAAGTTAAAGTAGCCTTTCAATTGCCCTCCAAACAAGAGCTGACCAATGTCAACTCCTTGTGGTATGTAAAGTTAGCAGCAATGTGATTTCCGGTTGGAAGACTAAAAATGCTACGACACACATCTGTTTCTATCTATACATTTGTAACTGGATGGCTTCCCAAGTGGTCCACACTTACACGACTTGGATTAGCTGACGGAAAACGGAGTGCGACGGACCCATATGCCGTTCCATAAAACTGAACTAAACTGTTCCTGTCAACATTTATGATGATCACGTGTCTTGTGGAAAGTTCGCCCAAGGAGTTGTTTTGTTTTTGGTTGTGCCAGCATGACCTTGTGCAACCTTAGCACACTTTAATCCATAATTATTTTTTAAATTGATACTTAAATTGTGTGAGACTGAACCTCACAGACAAAAATGACACTGTCAGAGGTTACCTTATGAAGCGTATCATATCAGTATCATGCAATGCAGTTGTGAGTAATACACGTATTGTTAATGGAGATGAATTTTTTTTATTACATTTTTTTTTTTACAATTTAAAACAGTTGCTATGTGTCTTAAAAACTTGTCTGTGACATGTTTTCATTAAAATGCAGCTTTGCTTACCTTTTGAATTTATCACCGTGTTTCAGACAGTGTAGTCTGACCGTTGCTTGAAAGCAGGGGCTGTATTACATAAAGTAGGAAATTAAGAACCCCTCGCGCATTGACGTATTTACAGAAATAGGCGGCGAACACACGATTTACTTGGTAGTTTAATTCTGCGCTTGATGGGTGGGCTGTCACTCCAGAGACCCAGCAATTTGTACAGAAGACCCAAATTAAAATGATTCCAGACTATATCCCATTTAAATTAATGCTATACATGTTTGCCTATACTAATTATTCATTATGTGAAGGCAGGCTTTTTGTCACAGGGTAATGTTGTACCAAAATTATGACTTTGATACTATACATGCTTAAGGTACCTCGATACCAGTTAGGGCTGCAGAATATTTGAATATTTTAGCATTCGAGTATCTTGCTAAAAATGTTATCCAATATTTGAGTATTTGGATAAATGATATTTTTGGTTGGTTAAAGAGCCATTTTTAGTGAAGCAATTTTTAAAAAATAAAAAATGGATAAAACAAATATAAATAAATGTAAGTTTACGGTTAGTATTTCTTGAAACAAAAACAAAACAAGATATTAATTTAAAAAGCCACAAGCAGCCTTTATGTTGCGCAACTTCACTTGAGCAGCTACCATTTTAGCATGTGACATTAATAATAGTAATACATTAGGGTAATGACTGCATTTACGAGCTTAGACCATCTGACTAAACAAAACTGAATATACCTTAAGAGGAAACACAAATTTTACCCTTAATTAGTTTGGGTTCATGACCCATTTACCTCCGGCGACGATGTGGTGAGGGATTCTAGTTAAAGTAAACCATTTTAATCTAAAAAGAATTGTTTTGTCGAAAAGCGGTTGCCAAAACAATTCTTGCTAAAATGTGCCAGCCAAAATACATAAGCTGTTTTAGCGGGTGTTGTGACAAAATCTGCGACCAGGATTTAACCGTGGGGCTAGAATAGTTTTCAAATAATCAAATTTGATTTTTCATTTGTTGGACATTGACATGTCTTCATTTCAGAATAGTACAAAGAGTACCGATTCGATTGTGATTTGCAAGTCAGTCGTTACTGTTAAAATGTTAACTCCCCCCCCCCCCCCCATTTTCATTCGCAGTTTGTTGGTGAACGTGACAACCATAGAAGAGGAGAAAGATGATGTTAATGCACCACATCGTCACACGTGGCACACTGCGAAGGGTCGCAGTGGGTTGCCGATTCCTGCAAGGTGTTGCTCTCCATGAGCCATCACAGTCATTTTGCAGGTGTGCCCTACGCCTGCCCCCTCCACACCCTGCGAGCTGGCACTGGTTCTCAACGTCCTCGTCCAGCGTAGCGGCCCATCAGCCCAAACACCAGCCACCAGAGGGAGAATTGTCCATTTCTTCACCTCAGACACCGTCATTTCAGCAAGACAAAGATGTGGAAGAGATGGACCCTTTGCAGGACAAGTCCATCGGGCTTGTTCAGAGATTCAAGAAGACCTTCAAACAGTACGGGAAGGTGATGATACCTGTGCATCTCCTCACATCCTCATTATGGTTTGGAACCTTCTACTATGCTGCTATGAAGTAAGTGACTTCATGGCACTTGTATGGAACAGTTCACTATAGATAAACATGAAAAATATACCAAGCATGTCACATAACATTTAAATACATTTTCACCCATATGGGGAGGCAACACGTCCAAGCTTGATTCTGCTCCATGATCACCCCCCAAAATTGGACACCAAGGCCAGTTAGTTGTAGTTAGCTCATCTCTTGGTATCTTGGATACATTCTAATTAAAGAGGCACTAAGCAGGCCCAAAAAATGTCATGTAGATCCGACATACCTCAGAGAAGAGTAATGTTAACAAGCCTACCAATTTTGAATGAATAAAATTCATTGTATCACAGTGTATCACTCGGTATACAAAATCAGGTTTCAAAACTTGAATAATAAGGGTCACCTCTCAGATGCTGTGGGCGTGTCGAATGGCTGCCCCAAAAGGAATCAAACATACTGAGGGGGTGATGGCTTATACAATGTAAAATTACATTAGAAGGCTCAACTTCAAAATGAAATGGTTACTGTGGACTATTATCATAAAAATAAGCACACACGTCAACTTACCCTCGTTGTCGGTAAGACAGGCGAACACGGCACCAGACAGCGGGACGGTAGGAGGAAGCCTTAGTAGTTAGACAGTTGGCACCGTCCAATTTACTACTATCAAGTTACCCACGAAGCCATGTTGTCTCTGGTGAAAGTTTACAAAACTATCCGTGGTAAAATCTGCACTGCAGTGTCAGTTGGTGGTGTTGATGTTCAGCTTGCATCTGCGCGTGTCTTCAAAAGGGATACATGCAAAACAGTCACCTTTCGGCAAAATCCGCTGTTTTGAACTCAAAATAGGCCATTGATGTGAATCGTACCGATCCGATGAGTTTTTCCTGGGGGGGGGGTCACTGTCGTCATAAGCTGTTTCATACTCCTTGAACGCTGGCAGCAAGAGCCGTTCCACACATCCACCATCCGCACACAGATGTAATTTCTGCTGAATATTACACCGCGGCGGACTAATATGCAAGCGCATCGGCCTGAGGTTCCGCCTGTGCGCTCGGGACCTCCTTTGCATAAGTCACAGGAGTTGAGGAGACTGGAAAAAACACTTCTGCCGCTTCTGGTGTTAAGTATCGGTACTTTTACTCCGTTACAATTATCTAAATTTATCAACTATTTCGTGCGCAAGACTTCGACTTCCGCATTGAGCGCTGTTTTCTCCAATCCGATTTAAGTGGTAGTGACGTTTAAGTCTAGTTCACCAATCAAAGAAAGTCACATGACCTCACACAATGTCATCTATTGGGTTTCCCGGGCATAGGTATTAACACTAGATAAGCCAGCCCGGCGTGGCCAACATGTTGGGAGGGTCATCGTTACCATGAAGGCAACGTCGCGCTCCTCGTGTTTACATTTAGACGAACAAAAACAACAGCTTTTATGTATTGCGGTATTTGTCTGGCACTGTCTGCCCAAATGTGGATATTTCAGCCCATTATATTATAAGTTATATTATAAATTGAGAAAACACCTTGCAGTAAATTGCAGATGTTTTAGTTTTGGCTGTGCACACACGCACACCCACACACAGCAACATCAAAATTTGCACATTCACATTTAGCTTTTTTGAATTGATGTTCATGCTGTGGTTAAAAAAAATATCTGAAGTTACTATTTACTCAGTACTTTTAATTATTTCACCGTGTACTTTTTACTCAAGTCATTTTTTGGAGGGCTACTTTTTGCTTGAGTCACATTATTGTCAAGTAACCGTACTCTTACTTAAGTGCAATATTTGGCTAACCTACCCACCTCTGGAGCGGACATCCTCTATTGCTACTCTTACGTTTAAGCAACATTTTTGCACATCAGATCAGCCAGTGTCGTATTTGTTGCACTGGTCTTTTGTATTTTCGCGTTGAGGTGCTGCGGGTCGTGGCACGTATTTTCCAATTGAAAAAGCTCACGGCACACCAACAAGCAAAAATGTCACAAAAAGTGGATACATTAATTATTGTATTTACTTCCTGCAATCTAATAGAAGACCATTCATCTGTGTCTGTCACTATGCCTCACAGGCATAGAGGAACAAAGATATACATTATTTATTGTAAATATAATTTTTTGAGCAATTAAGTACGCAAGTATATACAGTAAATGAACAGGTCATTTAAATAGACACATTGTTCCATCTTGTGATCGGATCGGTGATCGGTTTTTTAAACTCGCTGATCGGTGGTCAGCCCCAAAATCCTGATCGTGTAAAGCCTAAATAATATATTTCAGGGATCTCGTTTTATGTGCGTCCTGCGTCTGGGACGCACAAAAATGAGCAAGGACCCATGAAGTGATTTCAGTCTGCGTCCGTAGAAGCATGGTTTAGAAAGCCATCGTGCATGTGTGTGTGTGCGTGCGTGCGTGTGTGAAAAGAGCTTCCACACAGAGCAAATCAAAGGAGGGATACACTAAAACTTTGAGGTCCTGTCTTGGAGCTAACCACTCAGAGACAGAGTAGGGCAGGTTATTATTTAATAAATACAATGGGCACAGGAGTCTTTCGAGACTCGATACATTTTCACTTTTGTGGTAACACCCGCGGCGCCGCTCATGACTCAGCAAGCCACTGGCAGAATGGAGTTTGCTCCATAGATGCACACACCTGGAAAACTTTAGGGAAAGTGAACTATTTATTACGGGCTAAGCAAACTAAGGAGCTCACTCGACTGCGGCGACATTGTTTAAAACGTCAGCACTCAAGAGTTGTGTGTGTGTTCACCACATAAGACACACACACATACAGTGGGTATGGAAAGTATTCCCCTTACATTTTTCACTCTTTGTTATATTGCAGCCATTTGCTAAAATCATTTAAGTTAAATTTCTTTCTCGTTAATGGACACACAGCACCCCATATTGACAGAAAAAAACGTAATTTTTGCAGATTTATTAAAAAAGAAAAACTGAAATATCACACAGCCATAAGTATTCCGACCCTTTGCTTTGACACTCATATATTGTGAGTTGGGTGCTGTCCATTTCTTCAAATTATCCTTGAGATGGTTCTACATCTTCATTGGAGTCCAGCTGTGTTTGATTATACTGATTGGATTTGATTAGGAAAGCCACACACCTGTCTATATAAGACCTTACAGCTCACAGTGCATGTCAGAGCAAATAAGAATCTTGAGGTCAAAGGAACTGCCTGAAGCGCTCAGAGACAGAATTGTGGCAAGGCATGGTTACAAAAACATTCTGCTGCACTTGAGGTTCCTAAGAGCACAGTGGCCTCCATAATCCCTAAATGGAAGACGTTTGGGACGACCAGAACCCTTCCTAGAGCTGCCCATCTGGCCAAACTGAGCAATCAGGGGAGAAGAGTATTGGTGAGAGAGGTAACGAAGAACCCAAAGATCACTGTGGCTGAGCTCCAGAGATGCAGTCTGGAAATGGGAGAAAGTTCTAGAAAGTCAACCATCCCTGCAACTGCAGCCCTCTACCAGTCGGGGCTTTATGGCAGAGTGGCCCGACGGAAGCCTCTCCTCCTCTCCAAGACACATGAAAGCCCGCATGGAGTTTGTTTGTTTGTTTGTTTGTGTGTGTGTGTGTGTGTGTGTATATATGTACATTTATTTATATATATATATATGCCTGGGTGGGTTTTCATATAAACAAACAAATGGTTGTTTGTTTATATGTGCTGGCGACCAGTTCAGGGTGTACCCTGCCTCTCGCCCCAAAGATAGCTGGGTGCAGGCTCCAGCAGGCCCGCGACCCGAGTGAGGATAAAGCGGTACAGAAAATGGATGGGTGGATGGAGTTGTACATGTTATGTAGGTCACATTAAAGGTGGAAAAAGTTTTGAAATGCTTTATCTTGGTCTAATTTTTTTTACAACCTAAAACCATAGCAATTGAACAGGGGTGTGTCGATGTTTTATGTGAACTGTTTTATGTTTTGGGCTGATGATTGACAAAAGGTATGATGTTGCCAACATGAGTGTAATTGATGCACATGTGGGTACGATAATTATGAAAACAACAGTGTAGAAACATTTAGAATTGGTTATCCACAAGGTGTATGTGCAAGTTTAAGTAATAAATGAAATTTCCTTTGTATTTTCCCCCAGAGGTGTAAATGTGGTACAATTCCTGGAGATGATCGGTGTGCCAGAATCACTTGTTGGACTATTGAGAGAATCATCTAGTGGTTACGCTCTGACTGCTTATGCCATGTACAAGGTAATTTAGTCTACTCATTCATTGGCTGATCATTTTAATGTCTTATGTATGACTATATTATGACTGTAATAGTCTTTCGCATTTAATCTTAACAGGATCGGAATGAGCAAAACCGTTGGCCAAGCCTTGCGTCAGGCACCACAACATGATAGTAACATCAGTGTGTCTGTATACAAAGATGGTTTGTAGCAACATAAAAGGAGATGATTCACTCAGTGGAGCAGGGTTTGGCCATAAAGTCAGACTTCCTCAAGAACACTATTTTCACAATGTGAGAGGACATTGTTATGACTACAACTTCCCACTCTAATGTAAGAACTTACATTCGCCCTCGTTCACATCAGCGGTTTCCCGACGTAATTGTGACGTGCAGTTAACTAACTCGCTACGCCTACATCCTGAAAATAAATCTTCCCTTCTTCCTAATTGTGTAACTAGATAGCAACCAGGGTGCCGTGGTACACTCGTGTGCTGGGCAAGATCATCAGGAATGCTGTAGGAAATTCATTACCCTGACATCTTGCAACTTGGGTGGCTTCTACCTGCGGGAGCAGAGGCCACAAATTGAAATGAAAAGAAGCGAGCATCCCTAAAGACAATCGGATTTTATCTCATAGACTGTGCAGTATACACACCACACTGTGGCGCATAGTTGCATTACCAAATAACAGCTAGTAACCCCCATCATCACTGTGTCTACAACTCATGAATCATGTGCCGCTTAGCAGAAGCTAACCCTAACCTGTGCATCAAACATAACTCGCTGCAGCTCAATGACCAGCCTGGCTGAGCGTGTCAGTGGTGGAAGAAACAAATGGGTTAAAATTGATGTGGGAGTGGTTATTATGTCGATTAGCTCAATTGTTGCAAAACAGTGGGATGGGAGTGCTCACTCACAGACACTATCAAAGTTAGGCAGATAAAATTATTTACTTGGTTGCTTAATTTAGTAATAATAATAATAATTTATTTTATAGACCATGTTTAACAGGTACTCAAATAGGCTTTAAAAATAAAATAAAATGCTAGGATGAAAACAGAATTAGAATAAAGAAAACATGGCAAATGTATACGTTAAACACAGTATATATAGTATTTGTATATAAGTGTACAATCAAAAAGGGAAGTTTCTCTCATTTGTTCCCTTGCTTTCGAAACCAATGGGATGCAGCATGAGTGTGCTGTCCGGTGTTTATCTGCTGACCAGTGTGTGTCTTTGTGTCCTCATCCAGATCGCCACTCCTGCCAGATATGCAGTGACCCTGGGCGGCACTTCTCTGTCTGTTCAGTACCTCCGAAAGCACGGCTATTTATCCACACCGCCACCAGTCAAAGAGTACTTCCAGGACAAGATGGAGGAGACAAAGGAGAAATTGTCTGAAAAAATGGAGGAAACTAAGGGGAGGTTTTCAGAGAAAATGGAAGAAACAAAAGAACGCTTCTCAGAGAAAATGGAAGAGACGAAGGACAAGCTGTCTGAGAAGCTACAGGAAACCAAAGACAGAGTATCAGAGGGGAAAGCATTTTTTAGGAAGAAAAATGATTAGAAAACGTTGCAGGTGGTGCCTCAACAAATTATCCAATTAAGGTCTGAAGTAATCAGTGATTTGGGGCCACCTGTGAGACTAGGGGGAGATGAGCGAGATGCAGTTGTCCTAAAAATGTCACCTCTCACAGCGTGCTCTTTCTATGGTGTCTACATAATAGTCAAATCAGTGTGTTCCACACGGTCCAGTACAATATAAGTGTAGACCAGACAGCAGCCCTGCAACTCGTGGCATGGCTTCCTTCTGACGTTCCCCACCTCCGTCTGCGTTTACAGCGGCTCAAGCGATCGGAGCTTGAACTCTTTGCAATGTGGAAGACGTTGATAAAGACATGCCATGAAAATCCTGGTTGTTGTCAAGCGCAAGCTTGAAGCTAATGGTTAGCGCAGCATGGACAAGACCCACAAAGCCTTTCTGAAGGCTCGATATCACCTTGTGTCTTTTGTAATGCAGTGAGGAAACTAGTTTTTCTAGTATGGAATAATGTCTTGGCCAAAGCTAATTTATCACAATGAATTGTTCACAATGTAAATATTCAGCTGCACGCTACAACGGAGGAAAAAAGCTTAATTTGAGCTCCAAAAATTAATAAAGTTATGTGACTCACCAGAATTGTGTGAATTGTATGTTTTCTTTTAAGTCATAACTGCAGCTAATTTAGATTTAAAAAAGTTAAAAAAAGAGTAGGCTTTACTGGTACATTACTTGTTCGGCGTGTGACTTCAAGTAGACATTGATTTCTTCACAATTGAGAGTTTGAAATCTCCTTACAAGAGTGTCCTGGTCCAGGGGCCTCATGTACAAAGACTTGCGTGGATTTCCTCCTAAAACATGGCGTACGCTCAAATCCAGAAAATGTCGTACGCACAAAAATATTCAGACGTATGAAACTCTGCGTACTCATGAATCCAAGCACATTTTCCTTCGGGAAAAAGGAAAATGAGCAAGGTAATGAAGAATTTTTTTTTTTCTGAATGTGAAGTTGCTCAATGAAGTGGAGGTGCGCAAGAAAATCCTCTTTGGTACGCTGTCGTCCGGCGTTAACCACACGCGAAAGAAGAGCGAATGGGACAGCGCGTGTGAGGCTGTCAATGCTGTGGAGACAGAATAGCGTGAACACCCTGAACTAAAAAAGAAGTGGTCAGACATTAAGGTGGATGTGAAGCGGAGGACAGCTGCCCACCGCCAAAGTGTGGCCAAATGATTTTCCCCATTTGCAGACACCAAATAAGTGACAGGAACCAAAACCTCAATGACACCATCGAAACATTTCTCTCCCCCTCTGTAGTTCCTCACTAACACAGTTTGGGGACCTGGGGCCTCATATACAAAAGGTGCGTACGCACAAAAATCAGAATCAGAATCAGAATCATCTTTATTTGCCAAGTATGTCCAAAACACACAAGGAATTTGTCTCTGGTAGTTGGAGCCGCTCTAGTACAACAGACAGTCAATTTACAGAACACTTTGGAGACATAAAGACATTAACAAAAAACAACAACAAACAACAATTGTGCAAAAAGATGCAGAGTCCTCAGTTCGAATGGCTAATATCGCAATAGTCCGGTGCAATGACCATTGTGCAAAGGGCACTGAGACTTCAAGGAGTGTATGCGGTTTAAAGTGACGAGTACTGCGATAATCTGGGACAATGGTTGTGCAAATGTTACAGATACTCCTCAATCAGTGTGCAAATGGAGCAGATACTACTCTGGCATGAGTGGCCACTATATGCAAATAGTGCAGCACGGCGAGACAACTACAGTGAGTGCACGAGTAATACATAATACAGAAATGTGACAACGAACTCAAGTCAAAAAATTGCCAGCTTGTTGTAATGGAATTGTAAGTTAGCTGTTCAAGAAGTTGATTGCAAGAAGGAAGAAGCTGTTGGAATGTCTACTAGCTCTAGTTTGCATTGATCGGTAGCGCCTACCTGAGGGAAGGAGCTGGAAGAGCTGGTGACCAGGGTGGGGAGGGTCCGAGAGGATTTTGCACGCCCTTGTCTTAGTTCTGGCAGCGTGCAAGTCCTCAAGGGTGGGTAGGGGGGTACCGACAATCCTTTCAGCAGTTTTGATTGTCCGTTGCAGTCGGAGTTCGTCCTTTTTTGTAGCAGCACCAAACCAGACTGTGATGGAAGAACACAGGACTGATTCGATGACCGCTGTGTAGAACTGTCTCAGCAGCTCCGGTGGCAGGCCATGCTTTCTCAGAAGCCGCAGGAAGTACATCCTCTGCTGGGCCTTTTTGAGGACGGAGTTGATGTTGGTCGCCCACTTCAGGTCCTGGGAGATTGTAATTCCCAGGAACTTGAAGGTCTCGACGGTTGACACAAGGCAGCTGGACAGCGTGAGGGGCAGCTGTGGCGAAGGATGCCTCCTGAAGTCCACGATCATCTCTACAGTCTTGAGCGTGTTCAGCTCCAGGTTGTGTCGGCCGCACCACAGCTCCAGCCGCTCCGCTTCCTGTCGATATGCAGACTCGTCACCGTCCTTGATGAGGCCGATGACAGTGGTGTCATCTGCAAACTTCAGGAGTTTGACAGTCGGGTTCGCTGAGGTGCAGTCGTTCGTGTAGAGAGAGAAGAGCAGCGGAGAGAGGACACAACCTTGGGGCGCCCCAGTGCTGATGCTGCGTGTGGCGTCCGTTCTTTTTCACAGCAAAGTTCAGATGTATCAAGAGTGAAATGCCGGTGGAAATATGCAGTGCCTCACGCCAACTGCGTGGCTGGCGTACGCATGTTTCTGCACCAGTTGGTGCTTTGGTGACACTTAGAGGTGATGCTGGGAAACTGTTGTAATACATCTGCACGTCGGAGACACATGGACAATTAGCACTGATGCACAATTCTTCTTTTTGAGTTCAGCGTGTGTGCGCTCTTCTGACCCCAAAGCATTGACAGCCGCACACACGCTGTCCCATTTACTCCTCTTTCACTTGTTCTTCACGCTGGATGACAGCATGCCAAAGAGGATTTTCTTGCACGCCTCCACTTCATTGAGCAGCGTCTCAACTTCACATTAAGAATTGTTTTTTCTTCATTATGTTGCTCATTTTCTTTTTTTTCTGATCATGCAGAGACTGGGATCACAGGTGTAAGGTTCATTTAAATATGATTTGTATATTTAAAAGTGGGCGTGGACAGGGAGGAGTCAGCTACTCCAATATGTGCGTTCGTGGGATGTGGGTGTTTATTGCATGATAGTGTTTCAGGCTTTAGTCCGGACTCCAGCTGTCGCTTGAAAGTAGCTCTGAAGCTTTGCCCAGTCTTACTGTTACTAATCATGACATAGGTACAGCATCTAAGTGGGGCTCGTTATTATGTAAATTAGCCATCACTGTTACATAAAAATGAGGACTAGAAGGATGGGCACACTCTCCAGAGACAGAACTATTTTTAAAATTAAAGAGTCAAATTTTCATAATATGTCCCCTTTTAAGTAGGGCTAGGAATAATATTACAACCCCAATTCCAATGAAGTTGGGACGTTGTGTTAAACACATAAAAACAGAATACAATGATTTGCAAATCATGTTCACTCTATATTTAATGGAATACACTACGAAGACAAGATATTTAATGTTCAAACTGATCAACTTTGTTTTAACAAATAATCATGACCTTAGAATTTTATGGCTGCAACATGTTCCAAAAAAGCTGGGACAGGGTCATGTTTACCACTGTGTTACATCACCTTTTCTTTTAACAACATTCAGTAAACGTTTGGGAACTGAGGACACGAATTGTTGAAGCTTTGTAGGTGGAATTCCTTCCCATTCTTGCTTGATGTACAGCTTCAGCTGTTCAACAGTCCGGGGTCTCCGTTGTCCTATTTTACGCTTCATAATGCGCCACACATTTTCAATGGGCGACAGGTCTGGACTGCAGCCAGGCCAATCTAGTACTCGCACTCTTTTACTACGACACCACACTGTTGTAACACGTGCAGAATGTGGTTTGGCATTGTCTTTCAGAAATAAGCAGAGGCGTCCATGAAAAAGACGTTGCTTGGATGGCAGCATATGTTTCTCCAAAACCTGTACTTACCTTTCAGGATTAATGGTGCCTTCACAGATGTGTAAGTTACCCATGCCATTGGCACTAACACAGCCCCATACCATCACAGATGCTGGCTTTTGAACTTTGCGCCCATAACAGTCCAGATGGTTCTTTTCCTCTTTGGCCCGGAGGACACGACGTCCACAATTTCCAAAATCAATTTGAACCGTGGACTCGTCGGACCACAGAACACGTTTCCACTTTTAATCAGTCCATCTTAGATGAACTCTGGCCTAGAGAAGCCGGCGGCGTTTCTGGGTGTTGTTGATAAATGGCTTTTGCTTTGCATAGTAGAGTTTCAAGTTGCACTTACGGATGTAGCGCCGAACTGTATTTACTGACATTGGTTTTCTGAAGTGTTCCTGACCCCATGTGGTGATATCCTTTACACATTGACGTCGGTTTTTGATGCAGTGCTGCCTGAGGGATCGAAGGTCACGAGCATTCAATGTTGGTTTTCTGCCTTGCCGCTTACATACAGTGATTTCTCGAGCTTCTCTGAATCTTTTGATGATATTATGGACCGTAGATGATGAAATCCCTAAATTCCTTGCAATTGTCTTTAAACTGTTGGACTATTTTCTCACGCACTTGTTCACAACGAGGTTAACCTCGCCCCATCTTTGCTTGTGAACGACTGAGCAATTCAGGGAAGCTCCTTTTATACCCAATCATGGCACCCACCTGTTCCCAATTAGCCTGTTCACCTGTGGGATGTTCCAAACAGGTGTTTGATGAGCATTCCTCAACTTTCTTTTTTGCCACCTGTCCCAGCTTTTTTGGAACGTGTTGCAGCCATCAAATTCCAAATTAATGATTATTTGCTATTCCATGATAGTTTTCGTATCACCACAATGTTAGAAATTTCGTTTTTACAGGGGTTTTTACAGTAACCTACTGGCAACAGTGTTACCAGTAAATTACGGTAAATTCATGTTTTATATAAACTTGAATTTATAGTAACATACTGGCAAATAGTGGTAAATAACTGTAATAATTTACAGGAATGTCTAACAGTGCATGTGATTATTGTGGGATAAACTCAAACCGGGGAAAAAATAGTACAATAATGAATCCTCCATCTATCGTGGGGAATATGTTCAAGACCCACCCCAATAGTTGAAAATCTGCAATTAAGAGACCATATAAATACAAAAAAAAAAACCAAAAAACAGTAATAATTTTCCCCCTACAACACACTTTAAACACATTTAAAGGTATCAAAACACAAACTTTAGCACCTGTTCTCACTCTCGCTCAGTTTTGCTCAGAGGCCACATGCTTACTTCAAGTTGTTTGTCACTCCAATTGATGTTTACTGTGAGACTGACACATAAACAAAAGAGAACTAACATCAGTCAGCTATCTTAATGCGAACGTATAATGGGAAGATGGGCTTGCATTAAACAACACGTAGGTTATGGTAATTACTCGCATAAACCTTCAAACAATTGCTTCTGCTTCAGCAACACACACAAAGAGCATACAACAATACTCATAGGCACATATTGCCTCTGCTCTGTGGGAACAAAGACTTTTAAAGGGACAAAACACAGTGTTACGTTTGTTTCTTATTTAACACAAACCAGGAATGGCAACATGCAACAACACCTCAACTATTTATTATTCTGCAGCACCATAATCCCCCCGTTGACCAACACACGCCCTTCTTGTTCCGGTCAACCGCCTTCAGCCCTCTGGGTAATGTGGACACTAAACATTCACCAGCACATCTCCCTTTCTTTAAGAGAAAAGCAATTCCTTTTTGAAACTATTTCATTCAAAATGACTATTTCACCAAAAACAACAAATGAACATTTCTTTCATATTACCTTAGTTTAATCATTAACATCAAAACTTTCTTTTCTAAATATAAAACATTCAATACCAAATAAAATTGTATTGCCATAAAACAGTAGCTAATGCAATCACTTGTTTCTGATTGCCCCCCGCCCCCTCTCTCGCTCGCTCACTCTCTTTTCCCGTATATTCCCCCCAGAGTCCATATTCCTTCAGCTGGTTTCTATCAGTTTGTCAGGGGGTTTAACTATCATGCGAGGTCTGTTTTTGGAAACCGTTTTACCAAAGTCAGTTGTTTTCGGGGAACTACGACAGTCCTCAGTACCTAGGTGGTTGTCACCCTACCGTTCAGCTAAATCACTACCTTGAATAAGAAAAAAGGTTAAATAATTACAATTTAAATTAAATATTATCATACAAAATATTACAAATTATATATATATATATATATATATAAAATGTATTTTATTATTAATTTGAGGATGAATTCATAGGGTGGGACAGTCAAGTTTCAGGTGAGCTTGAGTTCACCCTAAATAGGCCTGGTCTCACCACTGGACAAAAGTACAAAACATGCTCAAGACGGTAGAGATGATCAACCATAAGTATTCAGACCCTTTGCTCAGTATTTAGTAGAAGCACCCTTTTGAGCTAATACGGCCATGAGTCTTTTTGGGAATGATGCAACAAGTTTTTCACACCGGATTTGGGGATCCTCTGCCATTCCTCCTTGCAGATCCTCTCCAGTTCTGTCAGGTTGGATGATGAATGTTGATGGACATTTTCAGGTCTCTCCAGAGATGCTCAATTGGGGTTAAGTCAGGGCTCTGGCTGAGCCATTCAAAAACAGTCATGGAGTTGTTCTGAAGCCATTCCTTCATTATTTTAGCTGTGTGCTTAGGGTCATTTTCTTGTTGGAAGGTGAACCTTCGGCCCAGTCTGAGGTTCAGAGCACTCTGGAGAAGGTTTTTGTCCAGGATATCCCTGTACTTGGCTTGTACTTCTCACCATCTTGGAGTACTTAAGGTGTTTTTAAGCAAACTCCATGCGGGCTTTCATGTGTCTTGCACTGAGGAGAGGCTTCCGTCGGGCCACTCTGCCATAAAGCCCTGACTGGTCGAGGGCTACAGTGATGGTTGACTTTCTAGAACTTTCTCCCATCTCCCAACTGCATCTCTGGAGCTCAACCACAATTATCTTTGGGTTCTTCTTTACCTCTCTCACCAATACTCTTCTCCCCTGATTGCTCAGTTTGGCCAGATGGGCAGCTCTAGGAAGGGTTCTGGTCGTCCCAAACGTCTTCCATTTAAGGATTATGGAGACCACTGTGGCCGGCACAGTGGACGACTGGTTAGCACATCTGCCTCATAGTACTGGGGACCGGGGTTCAAATCCTGGCCCTGCCTGTGTGGAGTTTGCATGTTCTCCCTGTCCCTGGGTGGGTTTTCTTCGATTGCAACAAGTTGTCTTGTCCCTGCAGCTGAAAAACACACCCACAGCATGATGCTGCCACCGCCATACTTCACTATTGGGACTGTATTGGACAGGTGATGACTCCGGTTTCCTCCCACATCCAAAAAACACGTGTGGTAGGTTGATTGACGACTCTAAATTGCCCGTAGGTGTGAATGTGAGTGCGAATGGTTGTTTGTTTCTATGTGCCCTGCGATTGGCTGGCGACCGGTTCAGGGTGTTCCCCGCCTGAAGATAGCTGGGATAGGCTCCAGCAGCCCGCGACCCTAGTGAGGATGTATGGTTAAGACAATGGATGGATGGAGACCACTGTGCTCTTAGGAAACTTAAATGCAGCAGAATTTTTTTTTTGTAACCTTGGCCAGATCTGTGCATTGCCACAATTCTGTCTCTGAGCTGTAGAACCATCTCAAGAATGATCAGAATAAATGGACAGCACCCAAGTTAAATATGAGTGTCACAGCAAAGAGTCTGAATACTTATGGCTGTGTGATATTTAAGTTTTTCTTTTTTAATAAATCTGCAAAAAATTCAACAATTCTGTTTTTTTCTGTCAATATGGGGTGCTGTGTATACCTTAATGAGGACAAAAATGAATTTAAATGATTTTAGCAAATGGCTGCAACATAACAAAGTGTGAAAAATTTATGCATGTATGTAGTTTTAGTTGAAGAGGATAAATTGTATACAGTTACTGAAGAGTAAAAAGGATTCGTTTATTGCTGCTGTCTCGTTCTATGACATAACTTCCGGTCTAAGGACGCCCAGATGTTTTTCGGTAAACTCTCGTTAAAGGTTTGACATGCGCATTGGGACCTAGTCCAATGCAAAAGATAATGCTGAGGGGGACGTCACATTCCAGCGCCCGTTTAACGTTTAACTGGTTTAAAAATAAATTCCACTCGCCATTCACCGTTCATTGTGGAGCCGAGTAGAGCTTCATGCTGAATTTGAAAAATGGCGGCAGAGACGTCAAGTAACTCAGTGAAGTCTCTTAAAGCAGAACCTTTTGAGAAAAGAACGTACCAGCAGAAGCTCGACGTTAAAGAACGCAGACCTGACCAACCGAACGTTAAAATCAAGCAGAAGTCAAAACAATGGCGTGGCTAATGGTGTGCAGCGAGACAAATGCTCTGTTTTCATTTTTAAATTGTTTTTATTTATTATTATTTTTTTAATTCATTTATTTTTTTAATTTACCTGTCCTGTTCAGCTGCATGGCCATGCAGAATCTGTATACCTTTTGTGCTGGAACAGTTTTGCGGTGCAACAGGGGACTTTGAAATGGTCCCTCTGCTTATTAGTATATTTTTAAATCATTTTTTGAAAATGCAGCCGGACAGAAAAGGGTTTCAGGGGCTAGGCGGAGGGACATAACAGACAAGGGGAATAGGGGTGCGAACCACAGCAGACAGTCTAGATATTTGACAACAAGTAACATTAAAAAGTGTAATCATGTTCTTATTATGGGGGTGGGGGGGACCTGGTGAGGACTGGTAACAACTAACTAATCGGACAAGATGAGAGTGGACAGAAAAGAGCAGGACAAGACAGGATGTAGGAAATGAGCAAGGCTACTGATGAGTGGTGCGGTGGGATGCTTTTATAGTGTATAAACACCTGTAAGAACCTGTGAGTTCATATCTTAATACAACCTGTGTTATTATTAGTAGTCCCAGCAAGAGAAATTAAAGCCTATAGCGTGTCTATGGGACTTATTAGTGAATGAACACCTTATCACATGCATCTTAGTTAACTGGTGTAACGAGTTGCTGTGCCGGCACATCACCCCGCCCCCCCCCTCCTCCCCCGCCCCTCAACAAGGGGGAGCCAAGCCAGCGAGCCCATCACGTGGGGGACCCAGCCAGGGGGACGCCACCCAGGACGGTCCCCCAGCCCAACCAAAGCACCCCAACCAGTTCCTAAGGGAGGGGCAAGGGTACCGGACCACCACCCTGCACACCAAATCACACCCACACACCGACCCAGCGCGACTGACCGGTGCCAGCACCCCCGCCACTCCCAGAGACCATGAGGGCTCGAACCACCAACAGGGCCCAACGCAGGAGCCAGCTACCACCCGAAAAGGTCACAACCCACCAAAAGTGAGCCCATGTCAAGTGCCTGCTGCGAGCAATGACAGGTGAGGGTGCCCGGAGAGGGGAGTGGAAGGCAGGGACCCAATGGGGGTTGGGGTGGGGGACCCCATCTCCCCATGGCCCGAAAACTGAAAAGGGGGGGCGGGGGGGGGGGGGGGGAACGCAGGCCCAAGGAGTCAAGCCTAGAGACGTGAATACCCACCACCCACCCTACTACTATGGTTACCAGGTCCCCAACCGGCAACCATTGTCCCTGAACCTTGATCATGTGTGGGGCGGTGTCATGGATTAAAACTGGGGAGATTGGTGGGCGGTTATGATCCGCAATTGTCACCCCCACCCAGACCAATCAACTCCACAAGGATGTGTGAATGTATGTGTGGTCCATTAAAAACCAGCGGGGGAAAGGCATGGCGAGCCAGGGAACAGGCCGGAGTGCAGGAGCACCTGCCTGAGTGTCCTCCCCAGCATGACACTACCCTCCCCCCACTGACGGATGTATGATGCATTAAAACTGGAGGACTGGCTGGGCAGAGAAGGTGAGGGGCTGGACCGGAGACCAGCACACCCCACCCACAAACCGGGAGGGAGAATGGGGCCTGGAAGGCGGGACCCTGGGGGGGCTTGAGCAGGCTGACGTGAAAAGAAGGGTGGACCTGCATTGACTTTGGGAGCCTAAGCTTCACGGTGACAGGGTTGATGATCTTTGTGATGGGGAAGGGCCCAACGAACCTGGGAGCGAGCTTCCTGGACTCCACGCGGAGTGGAATATGTTTGGTAGAGGGCCAAACTCCCTGACCCACTTTGTAGTTCGGGGCCGGTGTTCTCCGACGGTCAGCAGCGGTTTTGTAGGACCGTCGCTGGCGCAGCATCATCTGGCGGGCTCACTCACAGGTCCTCCTGCAGCGTCTCACCAAGGTCAATGCCGCTGGAACTGTGGACTCTGGGGCTATGGCAGGGATATGAAAGGTCTGTGTGGCGAGGTAAGATCATGCAAAAGCGAGGCTATAGAACTGACATTTCTAATGAACTTTCTGTAGAAATTTGCGAACCCTAAGAACCTTTGTACGTCTCTGCATGACGTGGGAGTGGACCAATTAGTCACGGCATCAACTTTGCAAGAGTCCATTTTGATTTCACCTGGAGCCAGCACGAACCCCAGAAAAGAAACGGACACCTTGTGGAACTCACATATCTCACCCTAGACATATAGTTCATTCTGCAGTAACTGCTGCAACACAGAGTGGACATGAATGATGTGAGTCTCCTCATCCGGGGAGAATATCAAAATATCGTCCAAATATACAAAAACGTACACATTCAACATGTCACGCAGGACATCATTGACAAAGTTCTGGAACACAGCTGGAGCGATAGTTAATCCAAAAGGCATCACCAAATACTCGTAATGTCCCGTTGGTGTGTTGAATGCTGTTTTCCATTCATCCCCCACCCTTATCCTAACTAAATAATATGCATTTCTTAAATCTAGTTTGGTGAAAACCTTGGCTCCCTCCAGGAACTCAAAGGCAGTGGAGATAAGAGAAAGAGGGTACCTGTTTTTCACCGTTATGTCGTTGAGACCCCGGTAATCGATACAGGGTCGCAGAGTCTTGTCCTTCTTGTCCACAAAGAAAAATCCAGCTCCCGCAGGAGATGAAGATGGGCGAATAATCCCAGCTACCAGTGATTCATCCACATACTCCTTCATACCCTTGTCTTCTGGCCCTGAAAGAGAGAATAACCTCCCTCGTGGAGGTGTGGTTCCAGGCAGCAAGTCAACAGCACAGTCATAAGGTCTGTGGGGTGGAAGGGATTTGGCCTTGGACTTGGAAAAAACGTCTTTAACGTCCTGGTAACAGGTGGGCACTTGAGATAAGTCAGGATCCCCCGATGGGGTCTGTGGATTGTCATTTGAAACATAGCCCTGAACATCACATGGAGGCTTGAAACAGTTCTGGGCGCAATTGCTGCCCCATGACATAACCTGCCCAAAGGACCAGTCAATGTGGGGGTTATGTAATTTCAACCATGGGTTCCCTAAAATAAGGTCATGATTCATGGCATCAAAAACATGAAAACTAATGCGTTCCGAGTGAGAATCAGGAAATGTCAATGTGAGTGTTTGGGTGCGGTGAGTGATCTTGCCCATAAAACCTCCGTCTGCAGCATAGGTGTTTCGGTGGCGTTTTATTTGAAAGGTTCTAAGGTGCATCCGACTAACGAGGAGGGAGTTGAGTAAGTCTGCGTCAGAACCAGAGTCAATTAATACAGGTGTATGAATGGACTTGCATCTGTGGGGATGATTGAACCAATAGATGATGCCATGATTATGGCATTACAAGAGGAAAAAAAACAGAAAGAAAGGAGGATGAAATTGAAAAAATAAAAAAAATGTAAAACCCCACCATATGCACCGGCACCACAAACTTCTTCACTATACCCAGAAGTCAAAGTACTTCACTTTATGAAAAGATGGCTAGACAAAAAGACTTCTGAAAAGAGTGAGATAGAACAAATGCAGAAAACCTTGCTAAAACTGCAAAGAGGTGCTGCCAGAGAAAATGTGTCGGAACAAAAAAATAAATAAACAAAAAAAACAGGCACTATCTGTTATGGCACCTCAGCTACTGTCGCAGGACCCAACGTGGGCCACTTTGCTACTACAGCAGCAGACTAGAGGCAGGGGTCAGTCCCGTGGCGCGAACTCCATAAGATGCTTTGCATGTGGAAAAACTGGACACATTGCACGTGTCTGTTGAGGCCCTGCTGGAGCACAGAGTAACTACAGTTGTTACGCCAGTGGACAAGAGGGACACACTGCCAATTGTTGTCCCAACCTGCTGCTCAGAGGACGTGGTGAAATGCATTGGTGTGAGGAGAAGGCTAGAAAAGACAAAAGCATGTCGTTCAGATGTATTGTCGGAACCGTTAAAGGAAGGGAGAAAGGTGTTCACGGATGGTTGTTGTTATAGGAAAAACAATGGGGAACTAGTGGCTGGATGGGCTGTAATTGAAATAGTAGTGAACGAAAGGAGTCGTTGAACGTATGAATGCAACTTGAATACAAAATTTGGCTAAATGCTGGGCACAGTCAAAGATGTCATGGTTGAGAGCTCAGGAAGTGGTCTGAACCGAGGTGGACGGGACCAAACAATGCTTATGTTTTCAACTTATGCGAAGTGATTAACCGTGAAGGCTATAACAGCTCGTATAGAGGAACAGACATCTACTTGTGTTTTGACCAGTCGGTACAGACCCGATGCGCGCAGAATTTGCCATATAGTCAGCCACACATGGTGTCAGACATGGGGACAAACCACCCATTTTACCGGCAGGTGGACCCCACAAAAAAAAGTATGGACAAAGGCATTAAGGGCCAACAACAAAGCCTGTGGATAGCTTAGTTACAAGAAACGGCCCGACTTGGCAATTTTGGGGATTGTATAATGTGCGCAGCCGCACGACCCACTGTATGTTCAGCTCTAGGACCAATTATGGACATGAAGTCACTAAATTGCATGATTGAAATATACAAAATAAACCATAATGTTAGCTCTCGATGCGCCAAGTATGAGAATATGTGGCCAAAATTACCTGAAAGTACAGTACCACTCGTGGCCCATTATGCAGAAGGAAATTACACTTTTGTGTAATTACACTGTGCAATGTTTGGTCCACAATGTTGTACTTTTATTCCCAACAACAAAGCAACGAGAAAAGTAACGAGAGCCCGACATGGGTTAAAAACGTTGGCTGCTGAATTGGCAGATTCAACAGGCGTTTCCAACCGCCTGGAAGATTGGGCTACGGCATGGTTCAGAAAATGGAAACACCTTGTAATTACATTAATAATTGCTATTGTTACTGCTGTTACTTTGTTATTGCTTTTGGGATGCCGTATTATTCCATGTACGAGGACACTGTGCGTCAAGATGGTCTCGGGAGTGGTGGAAAAGAATATGAACCAGCCGGAATCACAGATGTTGATGACCTCCGAAGAAGCTCCTACTCCTGAAGTTCTGCTCACACAAGACGACGTCGTGTCCAGATGGATGAATTATTGATTAAGAATATACAGTGTCCTCTGTAACAGAGCTAGAGACTAGCCAAAATGTTATTAATATTTCTTTCCTCTGAGATGAAATACTCATATTGTATTCATACTGTAACAAAAGGTCTATGCTTTTCGGACAATAAACCAGACTTGTATAATGTATTGAATTGAATCGAGTAGATTATATTCATTCACATTTTTGCAATTGTATCATCATGCGTTGTGTCATGGAGTGACTTAGACATGATGCACAGACACCAGGGGCTTAAGGATCCGTTTCCATCTGAAATCCTTGACCATATACATAACGATGGATTCTTGGAGGGCTTTCTCCATTTGAGCATATCTTTTCTCAGTTGATGTCAACGCTCTGGATATATAGGCGACAGGTTTCTATTCTTTGTCATGCAGCTGTAGCAATACTGTCCTCAGTCCATACTGTGATGCATCAGCTGATATTGGCGTCATTTGACTTAACTCCTTGGTAAGGTATTTTGAAAGCAGTCTTGTTCATGTGATTTCATTTGATTTTGATAAGAAACATCTGATTGGCGGTGACTTTGTTGACTGGAATGAACTTTGCAAGGTACTTCATAACCTTACCGAGAAACTTTCTCACATCATCCTTATTTTTAGGTTGCTCCATGATCTCACTGGCTGACGTTTTCTTTGGGTTTGGACTAATCCCTGCCTCAGAGACAACATCTAACACAAGTGTCTATGATTTACTGCGATTGGCTGGCGACCAGTTCAGGGTGTACCGCACTTCTCGCCCGAAGATAGCTGGGATAGGCTCCAGGACGCCCGCGACCCTAGTGAGGATGCGCGGTAGAGAAAATGGATGGATGGATGTCTTCCAAATTGGCAAACACGCACAGCTGGCTTGCACAAAAATCAGGACTTCCGCAGGACTTTGCGCCCTGCCGCAGACGCCCTGTAAACGAAAATAGAGCCCTAAGTGTGCTCAGTCTTTTCAGCTGGACCTCCACACTATGATGTCATCCATTTCTACTCCTGAGATGTGTTCAAAGATTATGCGTTCTTTCTTGTGGTGTACTTCTAGCACTGACAGGATTCCATAAGGCAGACTGCTCTGGTTTGATTTGCCAGAACCCCAACGATGCATCCAGTTGAAAGTGCTCTTGCTTGATTACTTTGTAATGATCCCTTGAATCCAAACAGGTTCTTTGTTTTCATTTGGGCTTCTCCACGGTGACCAGAGCTGACCCATGATGTGGGCTCATCTATTTTATTTTTCCCATTCTCTTAAACTCCTCTCTGATGTTTCCTTTCAGCATGAATGGGATTTTTTCTGCACAGATGAACTGCTGAGGTCACGTTTTCATCAAATTGTATTATATACTCCTCTGGCACACCTTCAAAACAGCCATTGTATACCTTCATGAGTAAGTCACGATCATTAGCAGATTTGCGAAGAGACGCTATAAAAACTTTTTTTTTTTTTTTACAAGGTTTAGCTGTTTGCATGCTTGTCATCCCAATTTAGCTTGATACTCATATCAAGAATGAACAGCATTGCTTTTATTTTCTTACGACTGTGTTCGAATGTTGCAATGCAAACTCCTTTGACTGTCCCTTTATTTCCCCCCAGTTTATCCACTCACTTTTGTTTTAACAGGGAATATTTTGCTCTCAACTGCAGGTTTCCTGTAGTCATTCACAGACATTAGGTTCACTAAGGCTCCAAAAGTATGAGTGGAATTATAGACTGGTAAACTGTCTATCCACTCCTCTTCATTTTTTATCCTCATTATGCACATCATCCACCAATAACTCCTCAGGTTTCTCTTCAAATGCTTTGTAGCATTTGAAGAAGGTGTTATTTTTCCCACAGGTCTGACAATGCTTGCCATATATGCTGGACGTGACCTTGGTTTGTGGCTCCTTCCACATTTCCCACATTTAAAGTATGTTTTAGCCTCTTCTTGTGACTTGTGTTTATTTGGCTTTTCCCAATGTTGTTCTCCTGTCTTCATAGCATGTGATGCATCTTCTTCAAGTTGGTAAGTGTTAGCCTTTACATGTCCAGCGCATCCTCACCTATGATGTGCAGGAAGACTGACGCTTTTTCCTTATCGTTCGTCCTCTTCACTGCATTCATTTGCGGCCGTATAGATGTTAACTCCTTTAGAGTCCCTAAATGTGTGTGTGTGTGTGTGTGAGAGAGGAAGAGTTACTATGACCTCTGCTGTCTAAACTAATGTTGATCTGTTTATACATTCCAGTGCCCCCCTACTCCCAGCACATGCACCTGTCGGGACACCAAACTGGGGGAATGACAAAGAGGACAGAGCGGTGCTGTAATGCCATGAGGGAATGCGGAGTAAAGACAATCCGTGTCCCTCGGGTGTGAGTCAGTGTCTGAACATGACTCAAGTGTTAGGATGCCTTTGTGAGGACTGGGGTGAAACACAGGCCAGGAGACAAACTCACTAAAATGGATTCCCCCCCCCCCACATTACTGTACAAAGACAGCTTTACTTAAGATAGGTCAAGTCAAGTGTTAACTCTTCCTTCATTTACCTTTCAAGCCACTCAAGGTCATCGTGCAAACGGAGTGGAAAGAAATCAAACAACACAATAAAAGTAACAAAACATAAAACATCGATTCAAATGGCAAATGATGTGAGAAATTTTAAAGTGAATAGGCAGTCCGGTTATAGGTGTACGTTTACATTTCAGTGTTTCAGTTTTTCTTTGCGAGGAGGCAGTGCCCCTGCAGCTATTGCTTCTCAATGAACCCAATAGAGCAGTGGTTCTGAAACATTTCACACCTAAAGTTGATCAGTTTGAACATGAAATATCTTGTCTTTGTAGTGTATTCAATTAAATATAGGTTGAACGTCATTTGCAAATCATTGTATTCTGTTTTTATCTAATGTTTAACACAACGTCCCAACTTCATTGGAATTGGGGTTGTATAATGGTGATGGTTTATGTAACTGATTATTTCTATTTACTTTCTTCCTTAGGGGAAATTTGAACAACTAGTACTTTCTTTAAGCATGACTAACAAAGCATTAATTTCCCTAAATCTTAGGCACTGCGGCAATATGCACTTCAAAGGATATGTTTGTGTCGTATTTGAAAAAGGGCTAACTTAGGAGAAATGTGAACACCATCAGTTGTTGTGCTCCTCGCAGCGTTTTTTTTTTTTGTGTTTGTTTGTTTTGCCGTGGCCATGCCCACCTTTCCTCTGCAGACAAGTGAACATAAGTACTTTGAGCATTAACTTTGTTTCACTCCTGTGAATGTTATGACAAGTTGCCAGATGGGGGTCTCTCTATAAATAAGTCTGTGTTGCTGATGAATAATATACCAAGACGTATGCTTTATGCATATCATTACTTTACAGGGCAGAGTGAGTCATTTGCTTCTGGCTCAAGAGGATCTATGCCTGAGACTGTTTTAACAAAAACACTGACTGAGAAATAGCTTGATTTTTAATGTAGCCTGGATATGACCTTCACAAGGCTGCATATCAGAGAGAGAGAGAGAAATGCATATTTGGTGGGTTTTGCAAAAAAACTTTTTTAAAGTTATCTAACTCAGCACGTGTACTGAAAACATAGCAGTATTAGAGGCTTTGGACAGAGAGGTAAGGGGGATCTTCGACATGTACTTAGGCTGGATTTACACTGAAATTCAGAGTTTGTGATACAACTTGGAATTATACTTTTCACCGATTTTATCGGCCTTATCGGTATCGGCCGATAATTAGAATTTTATGCTGATCGGCTTTAATGTCATAATTCGCCGATCCGATTAAAATGCCGTCATTGATCGGCTCCGCGTCGCCATCGTGCACAGTACATTTGAATCCAAAAGCTAGTTTATTTTTAGCCTTGTCGCGTGTCTTTTGGCATAGTATTGGAAATAGCTGACGGCCAATAAAGTTATTTAAAAAGAAAACGTCAGCGGTGTGGAACAGACAACATGTCTGAGACAGACATGTATTGCCCGGATCAGACTACAAGACAAATTTGCTCTTTCGCGATTGAACTATGTCAGACTACTGCAATAAAATCTTGTATTCCGATACCACCGCATCCCGTTTTTTACGGTCATTGGGCTTTATCTTGTCAACTCAAATGTGACCGGATACACTCGTTACTGTGGCGAGTGTATAAGAGTGGATCACGCAGACTATATTCTAAGGACAAAATGGGGAAAAACGTGTGTTGGTGGTCACCGGTGCGCCGGACAGGAGAGGACGTTCGTTTAAGGCTTGCTTGAGGTATGTTCACATACTTTTAATCCGATACGGCTCGCAAGCAGGCAACAAAAACGTTATGTAGCTTAGCAAGCTACTGCTAGCACGAACGGTTGGACGTAAACATGCCGCTGTTCTGTCGAATCATGCTCTAAAGTTTCAGTGTGGGTGAAGTGTTTTAATTAAAAATAAAGTAATTTAATTACAGTAAGTTAGCACCCACTCTCTGTCACGTTGTAATGTTGGTTTGACGTGACTGATTAGAATACACGATCTGACTAGAGCAGGGATTTCCAACCTTTATAGAGCCAAGGAACATATTTTACAATTGAAAAATCTCACAGCGCACCAACAAACAAAAATGTCACAAAAAGTGGCTACATTCATTACTGTATTGACTTCCTGCCATCTAATAGAAGACCATTCATTTGTTCTGTCTGTCACTATGCCTCACTGGCATAAATAGAGGAACAAAGATACATTATTTATTGTAAATATATTTTTTGGAGCAATTAAGTACACAAGTATATACAGTAAATGAACAGCTCATTGAAAAAGAAACATTCCTCCATCTTGTGATCGGATCGGTGATCAGTTATCGTTTTTTTAAACTCGCTGATCGGTGATCGGCCCCAAAAATCCTGATCGTGTAAAGCCTATTTGTAATTGTGTTATGGCAGTGTAAATGGGGAAAAAAATGCATGGAATCAGGGAACTTCCGATTGCAATTAGGCTTTTCCAAAAGGTATAAAAAGCTGATGTACTGTACAGGGTGATTGAAAAGTAACTCTATTTTTAAGTACTTGTAATTTATTTCTGAACTATTATTCTTACAAGCTACAAATTACAAATTGTATTACAAATCCACCTAATGGTGACGTATACACACACCTGTGTGAACTAAAAAAGCAAAAATAAGATGTAAATCTAAACTACAGGTCCACGTCCAAATAAAGGACTTTTGCATTCAGATGGCCTATATTCACAAGTTCTTTGTATTTCATGCGCAAGAAAATGAAATTGGCAGTCATTTCCAGTAATATCAATCCGTTTATGGGCGATCACCAAATAATTAATTGCGCTTTTTCATTGGCAATATCGATAGGCCGCCATCTTTTAGTGTGACGTCAGCGACAGGACTGGAGGCCAAATTCGCTGCATAGCCGGTGTGGACGAAGGAATGAACTTAACAGTACTATAAAGTGCCAATATTTACTCATATTTTATAAATGTATATGGTCATTGTTGGGCCCCACCTCCAAAATAACATCCTTCCAGGAAATAAAAAACAAAACAAAAAAAAACCCATATATTGTTATCATATGCCGTTGCACACTCGCATCAACACCACGGCACCCCAAAATGATGTTCAATTGCTAATTTAATATGCTAAAAGACGCTGATTTATTATGCTGTCATTGATTAAAATGGTACAAAGACAATGGTAAGAACATGTACTAAAATAAGGAAATGCGCTTGTCTTCTGTCGCTGACGTCAGCGGGTTTTGACCTAAATGTGGGTGGGCCAACATCAGGCAGAAAATCAAATAAGTCATCAGAAAACAAGCCTAAAAAAAATTACTGCTTTTTTTCTGCAGACATTTTTTAAGTCCAGAACTATGGAATAAGCACCAATGCACATTATACATTATACATAACACCCTCAATTTCAAGTTTCAGCCTCATCACTCGATCTGATACTCTTTTCACCTCCAAGACATTCTTAGTAAACTCTTCTTTTAAAATAATCCAGACTCCATTTCTCTTCCCATCTGCACCATGGTAAAATAATTTAAACCCTGCCCCTAAACTTCTAGCCTTACTTCCTTTCCACCTGGTCTCCTGGACACACAATATATCAACCTTTCTCCTAATCATCATGTCAACCAACTCCTGAGATTTTCCTGTCATAGTCCCAACATTCAAAGTCCCCACATTCAGTTCTAGGCTCTGTGTTTTCCTCTTCTCTTTCTGCTGAAGAACCCGCTTTCCACCTCTCCTTCTTCTTCGACTTTGACCCACAGTAGCTGAATTTCCACATGCGGCCTGCAGGTTGACAGCGCCGGTGGCGGACGTTGTTAACCCGGGCCACGACTGATCCGGTATGGAATTCTTTGGATGAACGCTCATATTTGTTTGGCAAAGTTTTAAGCCGGATGCCCTTCCTGACGGAACCCTATGCATTTATCCGGGCTTGGGACCGGCCTACAGTTTGCACTGGCTTGTACCCCCCACAGGGCTGCATTGCCCTAAACCGGAAATGTCATGATATGAAACAACAACGATAAATCTATTTTACTCATCATTAACTACTATATTACTATTACTATATACTATATACTTACTCATCTAAAATAGATACACATATAATTTGGAATATTTTGAAAATATTTTAAAAAAAATTTCCTTTAACTTCATTCACTTTTGTCATTTCCAAGGTGACTCAGCACCTGAGCGCCCTCTATTGACCATTAATGGCCACTGAATTGCACTGTTGCAAACTTTCAATGCAACCCGTGGATGACATGATGGTGTCACTGTTCTACATTGCTACCTAGCACTACAAGATTTTCACTTCATAAGTGTCCGTCCGTGCCCTATCGTGTCTGTAGTCAGACACAGATATTAGACTTTTTTTTTTTTTTTTTTTACATTTTAAAATCTTAAAACAATAAACAAAATGACTGTGAAGATTTAAGTTTATGGTTCTTAAGCCATCTAATAACAGTTGAATGTGTTTAGTTTTTAGGGAATAGCTGTTAAAACAATGGTCACAGACTATACCCAGTTGTCATAAAGATATTCTTTCCATAACTAGTATCAGATGAAACATTTATTGTGCGGAACAGAGTGAGAATTTTGAATCCAAACACGTTCACAGACGACTCAAAATTGTCCATTGGGGTGAATGTTGGTTTGCCTTGCAACTGACTAGCAACCAGTCTAGGGTGTTCCCCGCCTCTCACCCAGTCAGCTGGGATTGGCTCCAGCTCATCTGCATCCACAAAGTGCAAAGAGGGCTTTACGGTAGATTCCCTGTGTGAACAATTAACATTTATTATGCAAAACTCTTATATGTATTAGAACTCCTCCCTGAGAATTGGATTGTGATTTGCTTAGCTTTGGTGTATCTGTGCAAAGATTAATTTATTTCTAACAAGTTTTACTGAAAAGGGCAGCATTCACAACCATAACACAAATTAAAAAAAATACAGAGAGAACACACACACAATTAGCCACTTTGAAAGTTTTATTCATTTTACACTGTAGTTTGACTACAGCATGATTACAAACATAAATTCTTTTTACTACAACAGCACTTGGAGCAACATTTTTTTCGTTTTTTCCCCCATCTTTTTTGTAAAAGTATTGCAATAACAGACCTTAGGCCTAAAACCTAGAACATCACAATTGCTTAAATAAAAAAAAAAAAAAAAAAAAGATACACAACATTTTTACCCCCTCTGTTTAAGTGTGTGTGCACGTGACTGTGTGTGCATGTACTTCCACACACGCAGAGAGGGGGTAAGGTGTGGAAACAAGAAGGTATTTTTTGTAAATAAAGCAAACCAATGATGCTAAACCCATGATGGAAGCAGTCCTATAGTAACCGTCATGACAGCTAACGACGAAATGAGATATTTTGGACATTATTCTCCATGAAACAACAACTCGTCAGCGCTTGACACCAGACTTCTAATTAAAAGCAAGTAAGCAAATCGTGCTGCACAGAGAATTAAACAAAAATCAGTCTGAATCAAAGTTAGTTCTTCAAGCTAGTGCAGGAAACAAAACAAAAAAAAAAAACAACAGAAAAAATAGGTATTTTAAGAATGAGGAGTGCTAACAGCACTTTATCCAGAGTTTAACAATAGAGACAACTGCCACTTATTTGGTGCTTAGAAGAGGAAATGGCACATTGCTATGTACATAAAGAAGAATGAACATGCTCTGCGATTATTGTACAGTGGAGTATTTTTCAATACGTCTGGAAATAAATGACTGCAGATTAAACAACACAAGACTTTGCTCAAATATACTGTGCCACTTTAACAACATCATGTAAAAAAAAAATACACTTAAATGATTTATCTGCAATTTTACTGTTTTCTTTCACACTGCTTCCGAGTACACAGACAAACACATACAAGAGCGTGACCATTTGCCTTAGATAGCATTCTTGTTAGACAATCTGGTGATTACTAGCAGATGATCATGTCATGGAGATAAAATGCTTTAAGCAGAGTTTCGTATCTCTTCAGTTTTTACTTTGGTAGATATACAAATTTTCAAGTAACATAGACTAAGGATGGGCATTTGACTACATTTCCTTGATCAATTGTGAGGAAAATGAATCATCAATTGAGAATCTTTTCTGAAAGTACTGAACTCCTCTTTCCAATGCCAATGCTATATTGAGCAGAATAACGCTGCCTGGATGAGTTGCAAAGGTTTGCGTGGATGTAGCTTAACGTTCCTTTTCTCATGTCATGTTCTTCTTTCGACTGCAAGTGTTTTAGTGGTGCACTCCATTTCGCCTTAGTTACTGACAGACGCATACAGTATTATGGGTACAAACAAACCGGATTCCTCCAAATGCGGTGGGCGTCGGACTTCTCGACATGTTTCATATAGATCGACGTTGAACAATGCGAGTTGAAAAGAAGCTTAACGTGGTCTGGCTGAGGTTGTAGAATACGTAACTAAGCGTGTGTACGTCGTAAATGCTTCTTTTTTTTTTTGTTCTTTTCAAAGATGTGTTGACTATATATTTGTTAGTCGTTCGTGGCTTTTATAAAACTGACGGCCAGTAACCAAATAATGGCGACAAGTGTAAAAGTCCTGATCCATCTCATCCTTATCCTACTACACTACTATTTATCGTAAATTATTGTGAGTGAGCAAATTTTGCGCTTTAACCACATTCGAAGACAAAGCACATTTTTTACTTGTAGGCCTTTACAAATTCGATGCTGCCTTCTTAAGATTTATATTTTCTATACAATATTTTACATTATTCACAACATTTTTGTGGTGGTCTACCCATTGGGTAGGATATGTGCATAATATATATTCAAGTTATATACAGCACCTTACAAACAAAAGACAGACTACTGAAAAAGCACCGTTGGAAGTGAGGCACAACGAAGGTGGGAGCTTTTTGAGTGCAAGTGGGTTCCTATGTCTGCTCCACGCACGCACGCACGCACGCACGCACACACACACAGACACACACGCACGTCAACATACTGGTTGAAATGGTTCCAGTTGCTTTACTGTGGAGGGGCTGAATGGCGCTTGTACTTGGGAACAAAACGTTCAATGTTGGGTCATGATCTGCAGAGGTGAACCGTGTTCCATGTATGGTCACATTCAGGCTGAAATTCTAATAAAACGTAAATGTACCCTGCTGTACACTGAGGCCACATTTGGATGAGAATCAGCATGCTTACTGGTGTTGGTCAATTGGCTAACATTTGCAATATTTCTATTGAAGCACCCTCTATAAAGCAGCTGTAAAGATTTCAAAGCAGCAGTTGGACTGACGTGGTCTGCTCAAACACGAACATTAGGCACCTTTTTTTGAAAAACTCACATCATTGTAACATGCAAACCTCCTTGTAGAAAACAAAGTTAATCTTTGTATCCTCCATTTACAAGCCATGACCAAGTAGACTGAGCAAAACAAATTAACATTGAAGCGGCTCCCCCAAGTCAAAGGACTATTGGGACTATTGCGCCAACAACAAAATCACCTTATTGTGAAAATGATAGATGCCATTTCCTTCCTCTCATGTGAGTTCAATTTTGGTCCCAATATGGAAACTTTTGACTGCAGACTTCTCTGTCACGTTTTGATGGATTGAGGGAACAGATGGGCAAAGGGAGGGGATGGGCGGCTCGAAAAGCAGCAGTAGCGATAAAATTAGCAGTAGCAGCAATAGCAGCAGCAATGCACACACACACACACACACACACACACACACACACACACACACAGACGAACAGAATGCGATGGCCTTCATTCAAACTGATGCCATGTGTGAGCATTTAGCACTTTAGCATAACTTGAACTCTCAGTTCATTAAGGCCGCCATGCTGATACCTTTGAATATGTGCTGTGTGCGGTGATATAAAAGGGCGCAACAATAGAAAAATGAGCAGAATTCACCCCAATTCCACACTACATCACAA